>NC_089502.1:51617128-51917128 GCF_036850765.1 Saccopteryx bilineata
AAGGAAGGCCTATTAGATCATCATCAGATTTCTCAGCAGAAACTCTACAAGCTAGAAGACAATGGACCCCAATATTTAAAGCCCTGAAAGAGAGGAACTTTCAGCCACGAATACTATACCCATCAAAGCTATCCTTCAAGTATGAAGGAGATATAAAACCATTCACAAATACAAAAAAGATGAGAGAATTTATCAACAGAAAGCCCCCACTCCAGGAAATACTAAAGGAGGTTTTCCAACCAGATTCAAAGAACAAAAGAAAACAACACCACAAGTAACAGCTCCACCAAGAACACAATAAAACCAAACATAAACTGTGACAACAAAGGAAAAAAAGGGGGGAGAGGATGGAGATTAACAGTAGCAAAGGATGATGAAGTGCAGAAATACTTATAAGATAGGGTACTATAATGAATATAGAAGGTATCCTTTTCATTACTTAATGGTAACCACCCTTAAAAGAACCACCACAAAAACACTTGACTTAAAAAAGGTAGCAACAGAGGAAAGAAGTATGGAACACAAACAAACAAAAACAAATGATAGAAAAACAAAAGAGAAGAATCAAACTAGATACAAAACTAACAGAAAGCAATTTATAAAATGGCAGTAGGGAACCCACAAGTGTCAATAATGACACTAAATGTAAATGGATTAAACTTACCAATAAAAAGACACAGAGTAGCAGAATGGATTAAAAAAGAAAATCCAACTATATGCTGCCTACAAGAAACACATCTAAGCAACAAGGATAAAAACAAATTCAAAGTGAAAGGCTGGAAAACAATACTCCAAGCAAACAACACCCAAAAAAAAGCAGGCGTAGCAATACTCATATCTAATAATGCTGACTACAAGACAGAAAAAGTACTCAGAGACAAAAATGGTCATTTCATAATGATTAAGGGGAAGTTGAATCAAGAAGACATAACAATCCTTAATATATATGCACCAAACCAAGGAGCACCAAAATATATAAGACAGCTACTTATTGACCTTAAAACAAAAACTAACAAAAATACAATCATACTTGGAGACCTCAATACACCGCTGACAGCTCTAGATCAGTCATCCAAACAGAGAATCAATAAAGATATAGTGGCCTTAAACGAAATACTAGAATACCTGGATATGATAGACATCTACAGGGCACTTCATCCCAAAGCGACAGAGTATACATTTTTCTCTAGTGTACATGGAACATTCTCAAGAATTGACCATATGTTGGGCCACAAAGACAATATCAGCAAATTTAGAAAAATTGAAATTGTACCAAGCATATTTTCTGATCATAAAGCCTTGAAACTAGAATTCAACTGCAAAAAAGAGGGGGAAAAACCCACAAAAATGTGGACACTAAACAACATACTTCTAAAAAATGAATGGGTCAAAGAAGAAATAAGCACAGAAATCAAAAGATATATACAGACAAATGAAAATGAAAATACGACATATCAGAATCTCTGGGATGCAGCAAAAGCAGTAATAAGAGGAAAGTTCATATCACTTCAGGGCTATATGAACAAACAAGAGAGAGCCAAAGTAAACCACTTAACTTCACACCTTAAGGAACTAGAAAAAGAAGAACAAAGACAACCCAAAACCAGCCGAAGAAAGGAGATAATAAAAATCAGAGCAGAAATCAATGAAATAGAGAACAGAAAAACTATAGAAAAAAATTAATAGAACAAGGAGCTGGTTCTTTGAAAAGATCAACAAAATTGACAAACCCTTGGCAAGACTCACCAAGGAAAAAAGACACAGGACTCAAATAAATAAAATCCAAAATGAAAGAGGAGAGATCACCACAGACATCATAGATATACAAAGAATTATTGTAGAATACTATGAAAAATTATATGCCACCAAATACAGCAATCTAGAAGAAATGGATAAATTCCTAGAACAATACTACCTTCCTAGACTGAGTCATGAAGAAGCAGAAAGCCTAAACAGACCAATCAGCAGGGAGGAAATAGAAAAAACTATTAAAAATCTCCCCAAAAATAAAAGTCCAGGCCCAGACGGTTATACTAGTGAATTCTATCAAACATTCAAAGAAGACTTGGTTCCTATTCTACTCAAAGTCTTCCAAAAAATTGAAGAAGAAGCAATACTTCCAAACACATTTTATGAGGCCAACATAACCCTCATACCAAAACCTGGCAAGGATGGCACAAAGAAAGAAAACTACAGACCAATATCTCTAATGAATACAGATGCCAAAATACTAAACAAAATACTGGCAAACCGAATACAACAACATATTAAAAAAATAATACATCATGATCAAGTGGGATTCATCCCAGAATCTCAAGGATGGTTCAACATATGTAAAACGGTTAACGTAATACACCATATCAACAAAACAAAGAACAAAAACCTCATGATCTTATCAATAGATGCAGAAAAGGCTTTTGATAAAATACAACACAATTTTATGTTTAAGACTCTCAACAAAATGGGTATAGAAGGAAAATATCTCAACATGATAAAGGCCATATATGATAAACCATCAGCCAACATCCTATTAAACGGCATAAAACTGAGGACTTTCTGCCTTAAAGCAGGAACAAGACAGGGTTGTCCACTCTCTCCACTCTTATTCAACGTGGTGCTAGAAGTTTTGGCCAGAGCAATCAGACAAGACAAAGAAATAATAGGCATCCATATCGGAAAAGAAGAAGTAAAGCTATCACTTTTTGCTGATGATATGATCCTATACATCGAAAACCCGAAGGACTCCACAAAAAGATTATTAGAAACAATAAACCAATACAGTAAGGTCGCAGGATACAAAATTAACATACAAAAGTCCATAGCCTTTCTATATGCCAACAATGAAATATTAGAAAACGAACTCAAAAAGATAATCCCCTTCACGATTGCAACAAAAAAAATAAAATACCTAGGAATAAACATAACAAAGAACGTAAAGGACCTATATAATGAAAATTACAAAGCATTGTTAAGGGAAATCGAAAAAGATACAATGAGATGGAAAAATATTCCTTGTTCTTGGATAGGAAGAATAAATATAATCAAAATGGCCATATTACCCAAAGCAATATACAAATTTAATGCAATTCCCATCAAAATCCCTATGAGATTTTTTAAAGAAATGGAACAAAAAATCATCAGATTTATATGGAACTATAAAAAACCCCGAATAGCCAAAACAATCCTAAGGAAAAAGAATGAAGCTGGGGCATTACAATACCTGACTTTAAACTATATTATAGGGCCACGATAATCAAAACAGCATGGTATTGGCAAAAAATAGACACTCAGACCAATGGAACAGAATAGAAAGCCCAGAAATAAAACCACATATATATGGTCAAATAATCTTTGATAAAGGGGCCAACAACACACAATGGAGAAAAGAAAGCCTCTTCAACAAATGGTGTTGGGAAAACTGGAAAGCCACATGCAAAAGAATGAAACTCGACTACAGCCTGTCCCCGTGTACTAAAATTAATTCAAAATGGATCAAAGACCTAAATATAAGACCTGAAACAATAAAGTACATAGAAGAAGACATAGGTACTAAAATCATGGACCTGGGTTTTAAAGAACATTTTATGAACTTGACTCCAATGGCAAGAGAAGTGAAGGCAAAGATAAATGAATGGGACTACATCAGAATTAAAAGTTTTTGCTCAGCAAGAGAAACTGATATCAAAATAAACAGACAGCCAACTATATGGGAACTGATATTTTCAAACGACAGCTCAGATAAGGGCCTAATATCCAAAATTTACAAAGAACTCATAAAACTCAACAACAAACAAACAAACAATCCAATCAAAAAATGGGAAGAGGACATGAACAGACACTTCTCCCAGGAAGAGATACAAATGGCCAACAGATATATGAAAAGATGCTCAGCTTCATTAGTTATTAGAGAAATGCAAATCAAAACTACAATGAGATACCACCTCACTCCTGTTAGATTAGCTATTATCAACAAGACGGGTAATAGCACATGTTGGAGAGGCTGTGGAGAAAAAGGAACCCTCATTCACTGTTGGTGGGACTGTAAAGTAGTACAACCATTATGGAGGAAAGTATGGTGGTTCCTCAAAAAACTGCAAATAGAACTACCTTATGACCCAGCAATCCCTCTACTGGGTATATACCCCAAAACCTCAGAAACATTGATACGTGAAGACACATGTAGCCCCATATTCATTGCAGCACTGTTCACAGTGGCCAAGACATGGAAACAACCAAAAAGCCCTTCAATAGAAGACTGGATAAAGAAGATGTGGCACATATACACTATGGAATACTACTCAGCCATAAGAAATGATGACATCAGATCATTTACAGCAAAATGGTGGGATCTTGATAACATTATAAGGAGTGAAATAAGTAAATCAGAAAAAAACAAGAACTACATGATTCCATACATTGGTGGAACATAAAAATGAGACTAAGAGACATGGACAAGAGTGTGGTGGTTACCAAGGGTGGGGGGGAAGGGAGGACATGGGAGGGAGGGACGGAGAGAGTTAGGGGGAGGGGGAGGGGCACAGAGAACTAGATAGAGGGTGACGGAGGACAATCTGACTTTGGGCGAGGGGTTTGCAACATAATTTGATGACAAAATAACCTAGACATGTTTTCTTTGAATATATGTACCCTGATTTATTAATGTCATCCCATTACCATTAATAAAAATTTATTAAAAAAATACATATGATAATTAAAATGCAATAATCTATGTATACAGGTATCTCATAGAATTAAACTTCTCTTACAAAAGAGAAAAATAAATTTGGTTTCTCAAAATATTAGAAAAAATACAGCAATGATTTTAAAATAAAAATTTAAAAAGTCCTGATCTTACAAATGGTTATTGAATGAATCAATTATATAAATGTAATCCATCTATAATATATCACTGTACTATATAAAAATGGTTTCAATACACAGAGAACCTATGGTAGTTTAGAAGAACTAAATTGATAAATGGTAGAAGAAAATGCTTGACAGGGGATAAGTGGAATTTTAAGCTGAACGTATTTCTGTTCTCTGGTTTTATAGTAGGTTGTCTGAGTCTCCGCACATGAAGCAGTCATCTCTTCTGTTATCTGTAGAGAAGAGATAAGAATAAAGTAAAAAAGTATTTTGCCTTAAATTCTGTCTCATGAGCCTCAGTATCCCAACCACATATTGATAGAAATATCTGTCTCTTAGGTACATGCAATTTTTTGAGGTAGGGGGGAAATTGTATCACAAGTCTCCAAAGAAAATAATTCCCCAACACACTTCAATACATTTGTGAAGGTTATTCATCACAGCTGAAACAAAATTATTAATTTTCAGAACTGTCAGTTTAAGCAGATAGATATACAATGGGAACCTAATCTAACACCAAAAAACATGTGTGTTATATTCCTCCATTAAAGTTTATCATCTTAAGGTGAATTCTGATGTGAACCCATTTTTTTCTGACACTTTTTTCTCCCCTTCGTAGTAAGCAGCTCAATTGTTATAACAAAAGCAAGTATATATTATCTCAGTAATACCAGAAGTAAGATTTTTTAAAATATTAAGTTCATAGAAGAACTAGATTAAAAAAAAAGTGTAAAGAGAACTTGACAACAAGCCCACTGTTTTGTTATAAAAATACATAAAGATAATGGGGATTTTTTTGTCACTGGCAGTCTCTGACTGTCTGTTTCATATTGAATCTCTAGTGACAATTTAACTGTGAGTAATCCAAGTATTTAATAAGGGTATTGCAAAGAGTGATGCCACCAACAGCTAGAAAACAGATAATCAACAGCTTTCAGAGCCTTTGAAAAAGGTTTCCTGAAAGGTCATTGTGACCAGTGTTATTTAAACAGCTAACACTTCATGGCCCTTTCTTGAACTGGGCCAACACAAATTTTAACAAGTCAATTTATAGCTATTTGGATCATGCAAGAACAAAGGTATGTTATCACACCACATGGTGACCTGTTAGTATATCTTGCTTTTGATTATGCCCTAACAACTGTCTATTGGGCTGCAAAATGAAATGACATTTTTTCCTTGTCAGAAAGTAAAGTTTTTTTAAAAATGTGGCTTTTGTAAATCCTTCACAATATTATAGAACGCTTAACTGCTACACTATATAAAGTCTAGAGAATTTTTTAGACTGCAGAGGTAATCTTCTAAACACCTGAAAAAAATTAATGTCTGTGTTACTTGGAGTTTGAAAGCAATGTGTGTAGTTTTCTATAACTATCATTTGACTCTAACTACTTGTTGACATTAAATATAACAAATAATGAGATAATTACAGTAGAAATGACAAATGCTATGATAACTATACTATTCCTGAGTTTTCACAGTATAAAAATTATCTCATACATAAATCTCTCTTAACCAATTCCCCATATGTGTACTAATTTAAGACATCGATTCATTTGCTCATGGAAAACATTATAAAATAAGGTATATTCAGTTAGAAATTGACTAAATAAAAACCCTAAATTATTTTCATAAAGATAGCTAATTAAAAAAATTTGCCACTAATATATATATGAAGTGAATGTACGTTGAACACCCATTTATGAAATTAAATAAAGGCAATATAATCCCATGGGTTGAAATTCCTAAAGAAATTGTTGTAACTTTGTATCAAAGATAAGTATACTATTGCAGTCTTGTGTCATTTACACCATATTTCCCCAGGAGGAGATAAAGAGTTTCAGTACATCAAGCATGGCTGTCATTACTATCTGATTTCATACAGAGCAGGGGTGGTCAACCTGGTCCCTACTGCCCACTAGTGGGCGTTCCAGCTTTCATGGTGGGTGGTAGCGGAGCAATCAAACTATAAATAAAAGGATAGATTTAACTGTACTAAGTTGTTTTATAAAGATTTATTCAGCCAAACAGCAAAAATCTGACATAAAGTACTTGGTAAGTAATTATTATTATATGATTTAACTTGCTGTAACTCTGCTTTATAAAGTTTATAAAGTAAAGTTACTTCCCTACTTTATAAATCAGGATTACTGTGAAACCAGTGGACGGTTAGAAAATTTTACTACTAACAGAGATACAAAAGTGGACGGTAGGTATAAAAAGGTTGACTACCCCTGACACAGAGCATTGTCCTGAGAAGTCTATTCTTATAAGTGGTCAAGCAAAACATTGATATACAATTTAGGTGGTGTATCAGTAAGCTTGTAAGCATATGAGATAGAAACAGGAGTAGTTAATAAAATTATTACATGACTTAACTGTATTTTAGTCCAACCAAAGAAAACTAAATATATAATAGAACTTGCAGAGGCAACAAAAGTAACAAGTTCTAGAGTCACTTCAGAATTTTTCTTAGACAACTATTATTTAAAGTACAGTTTAATAATTGTGAAGATACCATAAAATCGTGTCATTTCTCTCATCAGAAAGTGTTTTTGGCTCCCTGATGAAACCAAACTTATATCCAAATTTCTAAACAACATGTCTCAACTGAAACAATGCAGTAGCAACTAATGGGTTTTGCATTTTCCACTTTTACCATTCACCCCTACCCTTGTTCTATTTATTTATTTTTTTTATGGAGACAGAGAGAGAGTCAGAGAGAAGGATAGATAGGGACAGACAGACAAGAACAGAGAGATGAGAAGCATCAATTATCAGTTTTTTGTTGTAACACCTTAGTTCAGTGGTAGTGAACCTGGTCCCTACCGCCTACTAGTGGGCATTCCGGCTTTCATGGTGGGCGGTAGTGGAGCAACTAAAGTATAAATAAAAAGATATATTTAACTATAGTAAGTTGTTTTATAAAGATGTATTCTGCCAAACTTAGCAAAAATCTGACATAAAGTACTTGGTAAGTAATTATTATTGTATGCTTTAACTTGCTGTAACTCTGCTTTATAAATGTTATAAAGTAAAGTTACTTCCCTACTTTATAAATCACCATTACTGTGGAACTGATGGGTGGTTAGAAAATTTTATTACTAACAGAGATACAAAAGTGGGTGGTAGGTATAAAAAGGTTGACTACCCCTGCCTTAGTTGTTCACTGATTGCTTTCTCATATGTGCCTTGATCATGGGGCTACAGCAGGACAAGTAAGTCTTTGCTCAAGCCAGCAACCTTGGGTCCAAGCTGGTGAGCCTAGCTCAAACCAGATGAGCCCGCACTCAAGCTGGCAATGACCTCGGGTCTCGAACCTGGTTCCTCCGCATCCCAGTCTGATGCTCTATCCACTGTGCTACCGCCTGGTCAAGCCCTAGCCTTGTTCTTAAACCTATTCTCCACACAAGCAGAAGCCAGAGTAATATATTTAAAACAAATCAATCACTGGCCTGATTTAAACTGTCAAGCAGCTTCTCATCACACACACCATCACCATCACTAGCACTTACTGAGCAACTCCCTTTTGCCAGGCTTTGTTATATGTTCTTTATGAATGTTCACACTTGTTTAATGAATCAAATCCCCCTTACCTTGGCCTGCTGTGCCCAGTGTTATATGGGCTCTTCCAAACATACTGGGTATACCATTCCTCTGTCTCCTTAATTCCCACTATCTATACTGGTTCTTTTATTGTTCTTGGAATGCATAAAGCTCATCTTTGTTTCAAGGCCTTTGAACCAGCTGCTCCTTATACATTAAAGATCCTTTTCCTGGCACTATGTGAAGACTGTTCCCTTTTATCATTCAGCAGTTCAAACTGAACAGTTAAACTTGTCAGTTCAAATGCATTTATTCAAAGAGAACATTTCTCATTTCTTTATCTAAAATAGATCCTATCTCCTTCACCTCCTAATTCCTGTATCACATTACTTACTTCTATTTCACTATCTGAAATCATCTTATCTATTGATTTGATTACTATAAAAAATTGTGTCTTTCCTTATAGGAAGTTATGATCCATGAGGGATGAGATCTTTGTCTTTGTCTCCATGTGGTATTCTCAGTATAGAATCAGCATTTGGTATATAGAAGCAATAATAATTATCTGTTAAATAAATAAAATATTCTCCTTAAAGTATTTTTAAATATATTTTTCCAGCTTTACTAATAATTATTTTCAGTTATATACACTATGCTTTAAGAGTATTATATTCTTTATCATCTAAGTAAAGCCCTTGCTTTACTCTTTATATGTCCTTCTTCATGCTGTTACTTCTGCCTGAAAATATCATCCATAAAATCATTTTGAACAAAACTGTTTCCATCCTTCAAAATCCAGTTTTAAGACCCTTTTATGATTGATGCCTTTTGGTTGCCTCAAGGCAGAGCATCTCTACATTCTTTGTTTCACCATAGCACTTTGTATTTTTTATGTAACTTACCACATTGTCAGATGCATCTATATAGTATATACATGCTTCCATATGATGTTTTTAGGGACTATTTTTCTATCTAATTATATTGTGGGGATCTATAGAAGGGGAAACAAGCATTATTAAAATATGTATTTCTTTACTGATTTTAATTTATTATGTTTACATAGATTCTAGTGTTGTCCCAAATGTATCCCCCTCCCCCATAGTCCCCTCAACATTGTATTTCTTAAAACTGTTTTCTAAAATGCACTAACTCCTTAAAGAAAGTAAAAACCATGAAGTAGTTCTTTCTTGTTTTGAGAAGAGTCATTTGTGTTGTCTCACTAATATAAGTACAGGGTAAATAAGACCCTATTGTCAAAGAAAAAGTATTTAAGATTTCATGAGATTCTGAATTGTCTACAAAATACTATCTCCACACTTGTGGGAAGTTAGTCTTCAGAAATAAAAGATGGTCAGCAGATCGAAGTCCATGAGGCAACTACCCTGAAGGAGATGATTGCCAAAAGATTAGAAACTTGGTCTATTGAGTTATGAAGACTCATGAAAATTACTGTGACCTCATCATCCTGAGGAGCCCTGAGGAGCCACTGCACCACTCCACCCACAGGTGTTGTAAGGTACCAAAAACTACAGAATTAATATTAATATTTTAAGAGGCTTGAAGAACATTTTATTAATTTGGGTTAAGGTGTGCAGAGAAATTGTGAGAACAGTCTCTGTACTGTGTGATTGGCATAACCAGGATGGCCCTTGGCATTGTATTGTAAATGCAAGGGGAGGAAAACATGGATTCCCAGACATTCCACCACACCTGTGGGTAAAGGGGTGAATGGCTAGCCAGGTGCAGGAAGAGAAAAGCCAAAATAAACCTTTTCTTATAACAATGAGCCATTTGCGGGCATTTGTCTCCACGGAAACTACCTCTCCTATGTAAATGCATGTGGTTAATATGTGTGACTCTGGACAGAGAGATGGAAGATGAACACTAGAAAGTATAGGAATGCCTTTTAATATGTAAAGAGACACCTTCTACCATTGTGTTGATTTGTAAATTTTGTTTTCTCCAAAATCATGTATAGCTTGCAAATTGAACATAGTCCTATCATGTTAAAGGACATATGACTATAACCAATAGTGGTAAAGGGCTCCTAATTACAATTTTGCTTCTGTACTTTTCACTTATAAAACTATAAAAACTAGGTAAAACAAAGGGCCAGCACGCTCTCTCCCTCAGATTTCTGTTGGAGTTTGCTGCTGCTTGGCCAAGCTAGACAATAAAGCTTTAGTGTGTAATCGACAGACCTTGTTTGTATCTTCAATGTTTTGGGTCCCTCCGGATTGGGCTTAACAATCCTACAAAAAAACTATCAAAAAAGTCTATGCTACTGAACCCATGAACCCATGGCAACATACCGTGAAAAGGCTGTTTCCAATTTACTTCATAATTCAGTTCCAGCCTTCATAAATAACTTTGCCAGAGTTACCACATAAAATTACACAGAGGACACTGTTTACCAATGTTGTGATATGAATCATGTCATCTAGAGCTCTTGGGAAACAAATGTAGAACTAGTGGCCCTGAGATGTTGATGCTTTAGCAGGGTTCCCCACCTCCTTTAATAATAGATCGTTTAATCATTCTGAAAATGAATAGAGCATCCCATATCACTACTACCTGATAAGTCAGCTGTCACAAAGCTTATCCTATACCTATTACCCTGGGACAATCTTTTATATATTACTGAATAAAAAAATCACTTTATTTCAAAGAGCCCTCATCAATTTAGTGGGGAACCCTTTCACTGATTATAATGATACTAGAAAGTAAGCATCTTCTTTTGAAGAGTTTCTAAGAAAGCAGGTTACGCCACTCAGTTTTCAGTTTTCCCGTTTCATTTGATTCACCAATAACCAAAGCCTTTATGTTGTAAATAGTATAATATAAAAAGGAAAGTCATTTAAAACATAACTCTTATCATTCTCAGCTCCTCCCAAAATATTTCCAAGAGCTTAAATATCTCTGAATAACAGAATAAGAAAGGGTAGCTACTTGGAATTTTGAAAGAAAATAAACTGGATTTCTAAACATCCTGTTACTACCCTTAGGGAAGGTTTATGCATTTGTCACAGTCCAAGGATTGATACTTGAAAACTTTTCACCCAGAATATTGTAGAAAGTCTCTAATTTCATTTGTTTCCTCACAGCAATTTAGGTTAGTACTTTGCTTGTAAGAAGTGTTTAATAAATGTTTATTAATTTAAAATTAGTTGCTTACTACATCCACCTACATCCCACCCAATTAGTGCAGCAGTTACTTTAGTCCAAGTTCATGTGTAGGTTCACTTTCTGTTTCAGTGACTTCCTATCTCCTGAGTCTTTCCTGTAGAGAAACATTTGTTTGAATTTTTATTTCTTTTCTCCTCTACTCTTAATGCCTATAAAACCATTTGTTGGTTGTTTTATTGCCAAGCTCTCTATACCTTCTATTTGTCATTGACTCCTGCTTTTTAGTTTTCTGTCACTTTTAAAATAAATTGCCCATTGTTGCTCATTTTAGTACAGCATCTCACTTTCAGACTCTAAAAGTGTTTTTGTAATGTTAAAGTCCACTCCAAAGTTGCACTGACTGTGCCAAAACAATACCATGCTTCCCTTGTAATTCATTATTTGCTAGTGGAAAAAGAGGTAACAGACTAAAAGTCAGTGAGGGAAGAAGGGGAAACAATATAAGGAAAAACACTCAGAAAAAAATGTTTTTTGAAAGTTATTTCTATAACTAAAATAAACCATCATTCAATCCATGGAAAAAATATTCTACATAATCAATGTTGATGAAAATTAAAATTATAATAATCGTTCCAAAAGGGTAACTAGTAGAATGTCATAGAAAAGACAGTTATTCTTGTGGCTTCTTGTAATACTTAATATGACCCTATATTACTGTGAAAGTAAATGACCATTTGTCCTTTACATATAAACTATTCATAACAATAACAAAATAGCAAGCCAAAAATAAATCAGTGACAAACACTTAGAGTGGTAACCAGTGTGTGGTAGAGGTCATTCGGTTGAAAAATTGCTATAATTTACAATGATAAACAGATTTCTGCCATTATACCATACGCACTTCACTTGAGTCTCTGAGTAATCATAATTATAAAATACTCAGATGGTATTTGGAAATTATAAACAGCTCCCCACCCAAGGGCCTGACCTGAGCAAGTTAATGAGGATAATAGTGTTTTAATCTTCTTTATTCCTGGCATACACTGGGGAGAAATCACAGATAATACTGAAAAATAGCCTGCAGATTAAAAAAATAAAAAGAAATACAACTAATTATCAAACAGAGCAGTCTGCTTCAGATCTTGAAAGGAAAACATTTTAAGTGTATAAATTAGATAATGATAAGGGATGTTAGAAGTTAAAAACAGTTGTCTATTTCACTGTATAATAACCTTAAAGTGAGAACAGATTACATATATAGAAGTGAAAAAATAAATGGGAAAGTAGATTCGAATCATATTTATCAAATAAGAAATGTATCGTTGCAAGTAGGATACAAAGATACAAACACACACTTCTTATATTAAATAAACATCTTATAAAGAGTTTTAAACATAGCACAATAAAAATTAGAGATTAGGCTACTATAATGAGTTGTGAACAGTATATATATATTTGTGACAGAGACAGAGAGACAGAGAAAGGGACAGATAGGGACAGACAGACAGGAAGAGAGATGAGAAGCATAAATTCTTTGTTGTGGCACCTTAGTTCATTGATTGCTTTCTCATATGTGCCTTGACTAGGAGCTACAGCAGACCGAGTGACCCCTTGCTCAAGCCAGCGACCTTGAGCTCAAGCTGATGAGTCTTGTTTAAACCAGATGAGTCTGTGCTCAAGCTGGTGACCTCGGGGTTTCGAACCTGGGTTCTCCATGTCCCAGTCCGACACTCCATCCACTGCACTACTGCCTGGTCAGGAATGAATAAAATATTTTTCAAGCACAGTTACATCGACTTTAGAAGCTGAGTTTATTTTTACAGCTTTGAGCCCCTGTAAATGACCAGACAAAAAGACAAAATAAGAAGGATATATAAATTTAAGAACTTGGAAGAATTTAGTAATTGTCTTATTGCCTTTCCAGTCAAATGTCCTTTTTTTATATATATATACAGAGACAGAGAGAGAGTCAGAGAGAGGGATAGATAGGGACAGACAGACAGGAACGGAGAGAGATGAAAAGCATCATTAGTTTTTTTTGCGACACCTTAGTTGTTCATTGATTGCTTTCTCATATGTGCCTTGACTGTGGGCCTTCAGCAGACCGAGTAACCCCTTGCGCAAGCCAGCGACTTTGGGTCCAAGCTGGTGAGCTTTGCTCAAACCAGATGAGCCCGCGCTCTAACTGGCGAGCTTGGGGTCTCAAATCTGGGTCCTCCGCTTCCCAAGTCGGACGCTCTATCCACTGTGCCACCGCCTGGTCAGGCTCAAATGTCTTTTGAAAACAGGCATATCTTCTGCCGTTTTCCTTGTAAGCTGTATTTTTCACAGTGCTCAACACAACACTGGTAACACCCTTTTCCATATATCAAATTAACATGAAAACATCAATTTTATTTTTTTAATTGCTTCAAGAAAAAAAAACCTATACACTTTATTTCCCTCTCTGAAAAATGGAGAGGACAAAAGGCCTCCCTTAAGCAGATTATTGTAAGGATCAGAGGATGATAACATACTTGTAAACCTATAAGGAGGGTTCTAAGGTGAGGTATTTTAGCACCATAATCATCATCATCATCTACCAGGTAAATCTGCCAGAGGTGGAAAAATGATCAAATCTATGACAAAGTAACCTTCTGGGACAATAGTTTGCTACATTTTGTTCAATCAGATCTATCTTATAAATTATATAATATATAAAGGTATTATATATATACACGCACACACACATACACACACACACACACACACCTTTATTGACTTGAAAGACCAATTTGAACAATTTTTAGAAGTGCAGAGAGTAATGGGCAAAATATTACGAGACAATGGTAAAAATTAGCAAGAACCAGTCCAAGCTAGGCCTTGTAACATAAATTAAAACTTTTGATCTTGATTTTCAGTTATAGAAGTCCATTGACATGTTAAAGCAGAATTGACTTAATGAAATCTGCATTTAAGAAAATATGCTGGCACTTGCCTGGGTTTTAGCACTGAAAGTTCTGCTTCCTAAGAAACCCCACAATAATGGGTGAACCATGATAGTCAACCACCCTACTCAGGAAGGCATTTCACACACATGGTACAAAATTTCATTTCAATCTAGACGTGAAAGATCAGCAACCGGATGCAGCAGTGCTTCCAATCACATGTAAGAAATAAGGCAATTTTGGGAATCTGAGAAACAGCACGTTATTTTCTCCATTTTTTTTCATTGTTCAAAACTAATTGATTTGACTTTGGGTGATGGGTACACAATATAATCAACAGTTCAAATGCAATATAAATGTTTAACTGAAACCTGTGTAATCTTATTAATCAATGTCACCATATTAAAGTTAATTTCCTACTAGATAGAAGGTGACAGAAGACAATCTGACTTTAGGTGATGGGTATGCAACATAATTGAACGAAAAGATAACCTGGACATGTTATCTTTGAATATATGTATCCTGATTTATTGATATTGCCCCATTAAAAAAATAAAATTATTAATAAAAAAGAAAAAAAAGTTAATTTTCTAAATAAAATGAAAAAAACTAATTCATTGTTTAAAACTATCCAAAATGCTTCACTCTAAGTCTTCCTCATATCAATATTTGCAACACCACTCCCCAAGTAGAACAAAAACTTTGGACTCCTCTCTTCTTCTAGCAATCTATATCCAGTTCATCCACAAATCCAGATGAGTCTACCTTCAAACTATGCCTAGGATCTGATTGTTTCTGTCCCTTTCCATCACTATTATCATAGTCCAAGCTACAGAGTCTCTTTCTTGGACTTTTACAATAGTTATCTGACTGGTCTCCCTGTTTTCATTTTCTTCCTTCAACTGGGTCTCCAAAATTACCCTGATAATTGTTTAAATAGCCAGTTTAAATAATGATAATCCCTTACTTGCATTTTCCAAGCACTTATCAACATCATTAAATTACGGTCCCTACAATTCAACAAAACCTATGTCTCGTTTCTCTGTCTATCTCTTTGATCTAAACTTCTACCGTTCTACATTGATTGCTCTATTTCAATCACAATGGCTTTATTACTTCTTATAAATATACCATGTGCTCTCCCTCTTTAGGGTCTTTGTGCTGCTTTGATTGTGCAGAAGGCACTTCCCCTAGGTCTTTACATATTTTGGTCTCACTATAATCAAATCTCTGTTCAAAGATTACCTCTTCATTGAAGCTTTCCCTCCACACTATCCTGTTTTAAATAATTATATAAGCATTATTACTACTTGACATTATAGGACTTATATGTTTCTCTATATGTAATCATATTACTTTCTCCTTTAAAATGTAAAGTTTTACCCTGACCAAGCAGTGACACAGTGGATAGAGCATTGGCCCAGGGTGCTGAGGACCCAGATTTGAAACCCTGAGGTCTTCGGCTTGAGTACAGGTTCACCAGCTTGAGCGTGGGATTATAGACATGACCCCATGATCCCTGACTGGAACCCAAAGGCTGCTGGCTTGAAGCCTAATGTTGCTGGCTTGAGCCTAACATTGTTCGCTTGAGCAAAAGATCATTGACTCGGCTGAAGCCCCCTGGTTAAGGCACATAGGAGAAGGCAACCAATGAACAACTAAGGTGCTGCAACTACATATGAGTAGATGCTTCTCATCTCTCTCCTTTCCTCTCTGTCCTTGTCTGTCCCTCTCTTTCTCTAAAATAATAAAATAAAATAAAGTAAAATAAAATAAAAAAATAAAATAAAATGTAAAGCTCCACAAGGACATGAATTTTGCTTTCTTCTACCTTGTATCCCCAATAACCTTAATGGTGAATAGTAATAACACTATGAAGAAAAATAAAGCAAAATGAATGATTAATTAGGAGACTCTTACGTTGTATTCAATTCTTTGTTACAATAAATTACTCAGTGATAATTACCCTTGTCTTGTACCTATACCCTTAGGATCTTATGTAAAAGTTTCTCTTGTGCATGTCCAGAATATAGAGTGCTGAATCATGAATCTCGAACTGGAGACCTCAGCATTCCAGCTCGATGCTTTATTCACTGCACCATCACAGATCAGGCCACATTCTATAATTTATGAAGTTGAATTTCTAGTATCAGTCAGTCCTAAATATTTAATAATTTTCCATATAATTCATTTGTTTTCCCTATTTGTTATTGTTCATCTTATCCCATTCATTTACTAGGTTGTAATTACTGTTATGTTAAGGCATTTCTAACATCTTAATTCATGTTTTTAATTTATGTATATTTTATTTCTCTTTTCTAAATTTTTCTTTTTTATTTTTTTATTTTGTAAAGATTACATCAATATTCATAAGTTTTTTAAAATTAATTTTAATGGGGTGGCATGGATCAATCAGGGTACATAGGTTTAGAGAAAACATATCCAGGTTATTTTGACATTTGATTATGTTGCATACCCATCACCCAAAGTCATTTAGTCTTCTGTCACCTTCTATATGGTTTTTTTTTGTGCCCCTCCCTTTCCCCACTCCCTTATCCATAAGTTATTAGAAACAATACATGCATTTACTTTTTATTATCAACTTCATAAGCTTTCTAATGTTTTTTTCAGAAGTGAGAGAGCCTGGAGGAAGAAATGCAGAGAGGCCTGACTGACCTTTTTGCCTCTCCCACTTCAGTGGGGCTCCTGTCCCTTACTGAAAATCCCCATCTATCTCTGTCTAGCATTGATATTTTTCCATTATTGAGGTGGTTGTAGGAAAAGCAATGATGTTCCTGATGTATCAGCCATAACACTATTGCTCTAGGTTACCATTATCTACCAACATATATGTGTGTGCATGCTCATGTGTGAACACACACATGAAGGCAATGGAGCACAGCAATCTTTTCTTTATCCACAAATTTCTCATAGTTGTCTTAGATTAAGAAGTCCATTGATTTCAAATTTGAGCAACAGTCATAATGTTCCTGTAACAACTCCAGCACTGAATTTGGGTTGAGGAGTCTGCATCCTATATTACTTCCCCATGTTATCAGAAGTTAAATGTCTGGCTGAGTGTTCCTGCTTATTCCATATTTTAGTGGATGGCACAAGCATATATCCGTTTCCATAAGATTAAAACCTAAATGTCATTCCAAAGTCTTACTCCTTACATTTCTCATCTCATCACTAATTATCTAAATATCTTTTATATCCATTCTCTGCCCTTTTTAAAATTATTTTTATTTATTCATTTTAGAGGAGAGAGAGAGAGAGAGAGAGAGAGAGAGAGAGAGAAGTGGGGAGGAACAGTAAGCATCAACTTCCATCTGTGCCTTGACAGAGCAAACCCAAGGTTTTGAACCCGCGTGACCTCATCATTCCAGATCAACGTTTTATCCACTGTGTCACCACAGGTCAGGCCATTCTCTGCTTTTTATCTCCACTTCTGCTGGTCTAAGGAAGAGCCTAAAAGATATGTCACCATTAACGCTACAATGCCTTCTTGTTTGTTCATTCTTGCTTTGCTTTGGTTGGTTTGCCTCTTGTCCTAGACAAAGATGTGTGGTGACAAAGACCATGTCTTTTTATTTTAATTTATTTTATTTTTCACAGTGGAAGTCAACTTCAATTACTACTTTAACTTTAAAAAATAGATTTAGAAAACATTCTCACAGACCTTTCCACACTTATCACACCAAGGTTGCTGGACCATTTAATTAATGATGGGGAGTCTCTGAAGCCTGAACTACTAGAACTAAGAGTACTTTTAAGATTGTATTATAATATACTTCCCACATTTCAGTTTCTTTAGGCATTGTAAGGCCTTTTAATTATACAGTGCTCATTTTGGAGGGCTGCCGATCTGTGATTCTAAAACTATATATTTGCCTCTACTTAGTTATTTTTATTACAATTGTTAGTTTTTAAATCTTCAGCATGTGGTATAGTACTTGATATTCAGTACATCCTAAGCAAATATTTATAGAATAAATGAAGCTGGATGAATGTTGATAAATTGAAAAATTACTTTGTGTAGCAAATTTCCCCTAAAGTATATAGATATTTTTCAAGTTCTAAAAGTTTTAGTTTTATATTTCTTAAAGTAAATATGTATTCCTTATATATTTTCAATAATCTGAACTTGTTACTTCATACAGTCACAAATTTCCATGGCAAGTCAATTTATCAAGCTTATAAATCTTTTAAAATATAATATATTATATAATTATTATATCACAAAGTACAATTATATGGTATGGCTTGGATGAATCTTAAATTTGTTTTGTCAAGTAAAAGAAAGCAGACTCAACAGATTATATACTGTTTCATTTAATTTAAACAACATTCTTTAACATATAAAACCATGGGAAAGAAGAACAAATCAGTGACCAGGAGTTAGGGATGGAGGGAAAATGTGTGACAAAGGGACAGGATGAAAGCATTGACAGGTACGATAGAACTCTGTATCTTCATTGCAGTGGTGGTTAAACAACTGTGAATTTCTCTATATAAATAAAAATGTACATCAAAAAATTTGAATTTTATTGTATATGAAGTTTTAAATAAATGTTTAAAGGTGCAAAAATAATCAGTGATAGCTATTAAAAATATGAAAAGATAACATTGACACCTTTAAGCACACTATCAGCATAATATAAAAAACAATTTATTCAGATTTATGTGAATTTAAGTGACTTTTTTCTTCTAGAACTATTTCTTTCTAATGAGAAAATTATACAATTTATAATGTATAAAACAACACACCAACAGTGTACAGTAGGCCTTATCATCAATCTCCAATTTATTCTGCTTACAAAACAAATAATTTCTCTTAATGATGGTGTAAGGAAATAAGTCTAAATTCTCCACTGTATGACTCACATTAGATTTGTTCCATATAGTTGATATCTTCTTTCCTTGTCCTTTTACTGCTGAATTCTGCACTTTTTGATTATTTATATGCTCAGAGTTCTGTCTAGAATTGTTGTGTTTATTTTTTTCTCCTTCCCCTTTGGTTTGCTCCAACCTTATTTAAGACTTATTCCAACCATAGATAACTAATGCTTATAACCTGATATATACTCTATACTTTTCTCAATTTTCATAACATTAAATACAAACCCATAAATGCATATTTTTATTTATAGTATTTCAGTCTTTGGTTTATAGAAATAAAACATATTAACTGCACTAGATCTCATTTTCCTCAATATCACATTATAAAAGTCTTCCAAGTTGATTACCTTAGTATCTTAACATCTGTGTAATATCTCATTATAAGAATGAACTGCATTTTCTTCAATAATTTCTTATTCTTTCTAGGTGTTGATGTTGTTTATCACAGTGTTACATATATTCTACATACTGGTGGTTACCACAGGAGCCAAATTGCTTTTCTTAAAGGCTTGAAAAATCTACATTACCATTAGCAAAGTAGGAAGGTACAATTCACCCACATTTCCATTAGTAATAGGTGTTAGCACAAATTTTCTTATTTTTGGCACTATTTTGAATGTAAAATGCTATATTGACTTAAGTTAGTATTTCCCTGGTAACTGAAAACTATAGACTTATTTTCACATGTTTAACCAGGTTTGATTTCCTCTTAAAATAATTATCCATTTGTATCTTTTTTTCATTTTTCTACTCAGCTATTTATCTTCTCATGTATTATTGAAATTTATCTTTTCCTGCCCCATGCATTTTTTTTTAAACTTCTGGATTTACTTTTTTATTAGAAATATTTTTCCAACACATACTTTGTTATACCTTTCCTAAATTGCTTTCATAATTTCTATTGAATTCTTTAAAAATATTTACACATCAGTATTAAATAAGACAGAAGTCCAAATATATTTACTTCTAAATGTACCAAAGACGTTTATTTAAATAAATAATCCCCACTAACTAACAGCAGTTTCTTTTCATAGATTAAATTTTCATGTATGCACTGATTTATTCCAGGGTTCCTTATTATATACACTAATTTAACTATTATTCCCAATTCTAAAGCTAAAAACATTCTCTTATTTTCTTACTTTTTGTAACGTTTCCCTATTCTCAAGCATTTATATGTCCTTATAAACTTTAATATTATTTTGTGGAATTTAAACAAAAATCTGGAATTTTATAGTAATTATACTAAATGTATGCAATAACTTTTAAGAAATTTTACATTTTAATTATGCTAAACATTTTCATTCAAGAGCAATGTATGTATTTTCATTCATTCAGATCTCCTACTTTCCAATTAGGTTCTATAATATTCTTTTTATAGGTCCCATGAATCTCTTACAAAATCTATTCTTACATACTGTATTTAGGTTTTATGGGTATTTAAAATAGATTTTTTTTATTTTCATGTGTAACTGTTTATTTCTTGTATAGAGAAACACCATAGCAATCTGCATAATTATGTAACATCCAGCAAATTAACAAAATTTCCTTGTAAATACTGAGTTGATTTACTCCATCTTTGTGATGCAGGAAAAGGAAAATGTATCATTTTTTATTTTCCATTACTTCTATTAAGTATTTCACTTTCTTCTTTTTTCATTATATCATTAGTTTCCAAATAATAATAATAATAATGGGCCTTCCACTATTTTATTTTCTTATTTTTCTTTTCTTTTATTTTTATATTAAATGATAGAAAGGGAAATAGTGAGTCAGACTCTAGCATGTGCCCTGACTGGGATCCACCTGGTATCCTCCTTTGGACTGATGCTTGACCCAACCAAGCTATTTTTAGCACCTGAGGCTGACACCCTCAGACAAGCAGAGCTATCCTCAGAGCTTGAGGCCACACTCAAGTCACTTGATTTGAAAGGAAAAAAAGGATTGAAGGGGGAGAAAAAAAGGAAGAGAAGCAGACAGTTTCTTTCCTGTGTACCTTGACCAGGAATTGAACCTGGAACATCCATATGCTGGGACAACATGATATCCACCAGTCAAAGCCTATACTATTTAATTTACCCATGTATAAGACACATCTTAATTCTGAGGCCCAAAATTTGAAAAAGAATGTATTACATAAAGTTATTGAACTTAAGGTGGTTTTTTTTGTTTTGTGTTTGTTTGTTTGTTTGTGACAGACAGGAAGAGTAAGAGAAAGGGACAGATAGAAACAAACAGATATTAAGGGAGAGAGATAAGAAGCATCAATTCTTCATTGCAGCACTTTAGTTGTTCATTGATTGCTTTCTCATATATGCCTTGACAGGGAGGCTACAGCAGACTGAGTGACCCCTTGCTCGAGCCAGTGACCTTGGACTCAAGCTGGTAAGCCTTGCTTAAACCAGACGAGCCCACGCTCAAGCTGGCAACCTTGGGGTCTCAAACCTGGGTGCTCTATTCACTGTGCCACTGCCTGATCAAGTTCAAGTTTTATTCATCATAAAATTCATAGATCTCCTGCCAGACATGTGGTTGTGCAGTGGGTAAAAGCGTTGACCTGGAACACTGAGGTCGCCAGTTTGAAACCCCAGGCTTCCCTAGTCAAGGCACATATGGGAGTTGATGGTTTCTGCTTCTCCCTCCCTTCTTTATTTGTCTCTCTCTCTGTGTCTCTTCTCTCTAAAATGAATAAAAATAATCTAAAAATAAAATAAAATAATAAAATTCATACAACTCCTCAGCACTGTCAAAACTTTCATCCATTAGCTTGTCCTCATGTGTCTGATGACTAATCATTGTCTTCAGCAATGAATGGAAATGCAAGTAAAAAAATCTAGTCACTGTATAAGACGCACCTAGTTTTTAGACCCCCCCCCAATTTTTTTATTCATTTTAGAGAGGAAATAGAGTAGAAAGTATGAGAGAGAAAGGGGGGAGGAGCAGGAAGCCTCAACTCCCATATGTGCCTTTACCAGAAAAGTACAGGGTTCTGAACTGGCGACCTCAGCGTTCCAGGTCAATGCTTTATCTACTGCACAGGTCAGGCAAGACCCAAAATTTTTTGAAGAAAAGTGAGCCTTATACATGGGGAAATACAATAACTGGCATCAGCATTTTACTACATAAAATTATGTCTGCTATTGGTGTTTGATGAATACTTTTTCTTTTATTTAATTCTTATTTTTATTATTTGTCAAGTTTTTAAAAGAAATAAAACCACTGAATTTTTCTAATATTTCTTTTGAAATGATCACATTTTTCCATTAATTTGTTGAAGTAATTAAATATATTAATAGATTTTTAATATTGATCAATCTTTTGTAAACTTCTAGAATTAATTTTGGTTGGGCATAGTTTTCTTTCTTACTATACTGAAATATTGAATAGTCTAATATTTAACTTAAAATTTTGGTACCTATATTCTTTTTTTTTTTTTTTTTCATTTTTCTGAAGCTGGAAACAGGGAGAGACAGTCAGACAGATTCTCGCATGCGCCCGACCGGGATCCACCCGGCATGCCCACCAGGGGCGACGCTCTGCCCACCAGGGGGCGATGCTCTGCCCATCCTGGGCGTCGCCATGTTGCGACCAGAGCCACTCTAGCGCCTGGGGCAGAGGCCACAGAGCCATCCCCAGCGCCCGGGCCATCTTTGCTCCAATGGAGCCTTGGCTGCGGGAGGGGACGAGAGAGACAGAGAGGAAAGCGCGGCGGAGGGGTGGAGAAGCAAATAGGCGCTTCTCCTGTGTGCCCTGGCCGGGAATCGAACCCGGGTCCTCCGCACGCTAGGCCGACGCTCTAGGTACCTATATTCTTAAATAAGATTAGTGTATAATTTTGTTTGGTACTGTCTTTATCATGTTTGGGAATTAGGGTCTATTGGCTCTATAAATTATGAATCTTTTCATTCATGGCTTTGAAAGGTTTAGATAACACAGTATTATAATATATTTTAAATTTGATATAACCACCCTAAAAGTCCATACTAACTAGCCACATCTAAGTAATCACTAATACATTCAGGAAGCCAGGATAGCCACTCTGCAGCCAAGATAATTATAGATGCAGTAGATGTTTCCCGAGTCTATCACTACATGATCCCCAATTTTAGAAGGACAGATTAAGCTCCCTCTTACATGAAAATACTGTCTTGAAGAGGAGAATGGAAAAGGGCAGACAGTGAAAGTCTGAGTCTTTTCAGATCCATTTTCCACTCATCAGACTTCTTTATGTCCTAAGAGGCTAAACTATATCAAAAACTCTCCTGTTAATATCCTACTATTGCTTTATATTGAACAAAACCAACCAAAATCAATAATTGTTTTGGCTCAGGGAGAGTTCATCTGACCAACTAAACAGAATAAATCTCAGATAAAGATTCACATACAGAAAGGTTTCATCTAACTGAAGTAGTGGTGCAGGTCACTGAAAACAGAACAATACAAGAAATGATGCCAGAACAAGTACTGACTCATATGGAGAAAAATAGATTCATGCATCATAGCACATCAAAAACAATAATAATTCCAGAAAATAAAGAGACTTAAGTGAGAGATAAAACATAAAATTTCTTAGAAGAAAGAAGAAAAAATAATTATAATTTTGAAAACAGATTAGAGAAGTAGTTTTTATATAAGACCTAAAGAATACATAAAAAATAATAATAAATTAAAATACATTAAGATTAAGGATTTTCTTCATCAACATGCATCAGAACACATGGCACACATTAGAAAACATACTTCAACACATAAAATTTTTAAGGATTAGTATACAAAATTTGTAAAGAATACCTGCAAATCAAAACGATAATTGCCCCCCGATTATTGACGATGTCTCCATAATGGCTATGTCAGAAACCTCAGCCTCCATCCCCTCACAAACTTAACAATTAGACAGCTATCTATGAACAAGAACAGCTCTGGAAAACCCCTTGAGTCCACTTAAGAAACTTTAGCAATACAGTGAAATAAAAAACTTGAGACTATCTGGGTACGAAGAAAAGTAAGACAGTTTCATTTTGCCTGCACCATCCCACCCCTCAAGCTGGCATTGTTTAGCACCAGGAGGGAACTTCCCAGATGGAAAACAAAGAACAAAGTGAGTGACCAGCTTCCCAGCCATTCAGGATACCACTCGAAGGTCTCACTTTACTCTCAGCTCACCCAGACCATCAGCACTGAGATATATAGAAATGGCTAAGCACAAATAAGAAAAGCAGGGGCTGTCAATAGCAGTCAAATGGCAGGATGATCACAGTTCAGTGACTTTTTCTGGAGACAAATTCAGCAGCTTTTGCCACTGAAGAAACTAATGACCAGCACAGACACCGCAGACCTTAGGAATATTTCACCATCTTTTGCTCCTCAGTTATTCACTGACTCAAACATCCTGAGTCCTGTCTACTTCTCCTCTCTTGCCTTGCTAAAACCCAAGAACTTCAGAGGTATCCAGCCAAGACCTCTGTAGTTGTACAAGTGGAAGACACCAGCTCAGACCCTGTAACTGATGTTCACAACCATGCATGTGCTTGGGTCTAACCCTTCCAGCTCTGCATGTGCATACCATCAGCCTGACACCAGTTAGTGGCTTCCCCTGCTGTGTGAATACCTGGGGCTAGACTGTGCAGCCACAAGATAGCTTGAAAACTAGGTTCCCCTGAAGGTGCTTGTGGCTTCAGATAAGGCACTGTCTTCTGTCACTGGTCTGCAAACGTATGCTTGCTTATATATAGTTCCTCCTAATGTTCACCTCAATACCCCTTTCCTGACCTCCACAATGAGCCTCTGTTGCCATATTCTAGAGTGAAACTTACCAGCCATAGTACTGTACACCAACTACCAAGGCCCCCAAAGCTTCAGAGTGACCATAGTTGACCCTGGTTCTTGCTCCGTATCCTAGCTTCCAAAAATATTTTTGTGTCAGCAACTAGTCTCTGTCACTACGCAAGCACTTGCAGTTGGTTTTCAAAGCTGCAAATGTGCACACCACTGGCTCTAAGCAACCAACACTGCCTACCCTCTCGACTGTTATAAAGAGACTACTGAAGACACCAACAGCTGTTGCAGTTACAGTGCACACCCACAGTACTTGCCAAGGACCACACATTTATTAACACTGTGCATACCAGTGGCCTGTATTGAAAAGACAACACACTCTCAATAATGGTGCTACCACATGTCCTTGCACTTAGTACTGGGCACCAATAGACCTGGCATCAGAGCATACTACAATGTGCCTTGATCAACACTTGAAAGTTGATCATACTCAGTCCATAAAGTCAGTACACATAAACTGGAAGAAGTGACTTTCTTCAAAAGCTCACAGAAGTACAGAGGTCTGAAGAGATCATAAGGAATCAAGGAAACATGACTCCATCAAAGGAATACAATAAACCTCTAGTAAGTAGTCCTTAAAATGAAGATGGAGATATTTCCCAACAGAAAAATTTAAATATTTTTCTATAGATGCTCAGAGATCTACAAAAGAACAGGTAAACAATTTAAAAATACCAGGAAAGCAATACAAAAACAAAAAGGGAAACTCAATAAAGATACAGAAAATATAAAAAAAGAACCAAGCAGAAATTCTGAAACTGAAGAACACAATGGCTCAACTGAGGAATTTAATAAAAGCTTCCACAATGAATCCAGCAGGCAGAGAAAAGAATTAATGAGCCAGAAGATGTATAAATTAAAATTATGCAATCAGAGAAGCAAAGATACAAAATAATGAAAAGAATTGAAGAAAGCCTACAGGATTTATAGGAAACCTTTAAGAGAGACAATATATGCATCATTAGAGTCTCAAAAGGAGAAATAAAGGAAAAAGAGATAGATTATTTATTTAAAGAAATAATAAAAAGAATTTTTCAAACCCGCAGAGAGATTTGCACACTCAAGTTCATGAATATAATAGAACACTCCAAAATTTATACAAAATTATTTTTTTCAAGACAAAATAAAACTGCCAAAAGCCAAAGACAAAAAGATTTTTAGAATTTCAAAGAGTAATAGAAAAATTTTCTTTTATACAGGGGAACCCCTATATGTCTATCAGTAGATCTCAACAGAGATCTTGCAGACCAGGAGAAAATGGAATGTTTAAAGTATAGAAAGAGAAAAATTTCCAACCAAGAATATGTAACTCAACAAAGGAGTCCTTCACAAACAAAGGATAAATAAAGAAATTCTTTAATAAACAAAAGTTGAGGGGTTCATCACTACTGTACCCATTTGTTCTGAAATTCTCAAAGCTGTATTCCCAGATGGCAAACATTCCAATTGCCACCTCTCAGGACAAAATTGGAGTTATAACTAAACTGAAGAACAATCATCCAGAAAAAAGCAATTCAGGACTAAAAAGAAGTCTATAACTAAGGAGTCACAGAAGAAGCCACATTGAGACTGATAAGAAGAACAGAGATGCAAAAAAGGTTGCCCTCACTTCCAGGAGTGAATAGTAGTTAAGTGTCTTGAGGGACATATCAGCTGAGGAGAGCTTTTCCCTGAGAGATGTGGATTCTAAGCCCCATGCCAGGCACCCCAGACTAGAGCACCATAAACTATAATAGGTGTCCATATATCATTTGGTGGTGTGAAGAGACAAGGTTTCTGTCTGCAAGAAAGAGATGGGAGATCTCAGAGTCACAGGCACCCTCTTAAAGAGCCAATAATAAAAATCTTGTTCACAGCCACTTACCCTAGACTCCAGCAGAGGAAAGACTGAGAAGACTAGAGTTTCATAAGGAGAGTATAAAATTGGCCAACCAAGGAGAGTCACAGTAGGGGACAGCCACCAGAACTCCTGAGCTGAATCAATCTCCAATACTGTAGCTGCCATCTTTCTTGAGTGAAGCAGTTTCCTCTGTGCAGCATCAGCTTGGGGGAGAGCAACAGTCCCACACTCAGGAATATCTCTTGCTCCATCCTATGGAGATTGGCCCTTGTTGAGAAGTAAGCAGCCTTGTCCAGGAAGCAGAATGCTCAACAGTGACTCAGTTGTCTGGAATTAAGGCCAGAGCTTTCCCTTCTATTTCCCAAGAATATGACTGGTGCTTCTGTCTCACAGGAGATTCAGTAGAAATAATCCAGACTGAGGCAAGTCCGAGGTCACACCCACCAGAATCTCAAGGACTAAACCTTAATGAGGTTTGTGAAAAAATTCTGGACAGATCTACACTTGGGCCCTGGAGTTGGAGCCACACTCCACCACCTTTCAAAATTCCTGAATTGCCTCAGGCTTTAGACTCTATCAGAGGTTTTTCAGAGGCCAAGCCTAATAAGCAGCCAGCAGATGGGGGCAGCAGGAAACAAATCTCAGGGAATCTTGGATTTTTTGCTGACTTGCTCCATACCCAGTACTTGTAAAAGCCAGCTTATATGTGCAGCTTTGTCCTTTGATGTGCATCTAAACACAACAGAGGTAGTCACAAACTCTGCTTTGCTTATAGGTCCAAAAAGGTTGCTGAGGACCAGTCACGGACTTTGTCTTACACTGGTTTGCACCCAGTTTCCCTACTAAGAAGCCCAGAACCAACAGCTCCAGTGGCCAGCTGCAGTCTACATGACAGCAAAAACCAACTAGCCTTTCTAGTATCATATCAAAGGGAGAGCTCCTCAGGTATGAAACGCAGTAGACGTAAATTCTGCTTTCTTTTCTTTAAAATATGTTTTAATTTTTATTCATTCATTTTTAGAGAGAGGGAGAAGAGAGAGAGAGAAGGATCAGGAAACATCAACTCTATGCATCTTGACCAGGTAAACCCAAGGTTTTGAACTGGTGACCTCAGTGTTTCAGGTCGACGGTTTATCCACTCCATCACCAAAGGTAAGGCCCAAATTCCGTTTTCTGTGGTCAACACCTGCACAGCAGCTCAAATACATTGTATGAGCTAGAGCTTCACAGTCAACTGGCCCAATGCTCACATATACCTGCCCTGCTGGACTAGGTCCCACAGGGGTAAGGGAAAGAGGGTTAGGGTTAGAGCACAGACCTTCAAAGTGTGAATTCCCTGGAACTTATTTTGGACCAGTCAAGGGGCTTAACCACCTTCTGGGGGAGCACAATTAGTCCTAACAGAAGATACTCTCAATTTTTCTCCCTGAGAACAGGTGCCCCCAAGCTGAAAGAACTGTTGGAATGGGGACTGTCGGCCACACCCAATCTAAACCTGCTGCTCACATCAGTGGGAAGAAATAGAGTTGGAGCAGCCAGCAGTGGCTGAAGGATTGATTTCTGGAGTAGGGTCCAATTTCCCCATACTGAGCTCCTGACCAAGAGACTTCTGAAATAGAGGGTCCTACTAACATTGTCATCTTGAACTCAGTGGCCCTAACCAAGCAAGCTTGCAACCTTTGAAGGGCTTGGTGGGGTGAAACCAGTCTGTGCCCACTTTACAGTTTTTCTACACAAGAATCTGCTGAAAAATCTGGCAGCTGTAACAGAAGAAAGAGCAGCTGAAAAGTGAAGGCAAATCTTAGGAAACTTGGACCCTTTAATGGAGCTACTGTCAGTTCTAAGCAGAAGGAGGCTGATATTTATACACAGGTTGTCACTTCCCACACACACCCAAGCACAGAAAATGCAGACACAAACATTGAACAGAGAAGTAGCTCCATACAGGTAGCTCATGGTGGGTTACAAAAAAGTCTGACATCAAGCTATAACCAAACCCCACTCACAAGGACTCAAAATCAACACAGCCACTGGCGTTGGGAAAACTAGAAAGGTACATGTAAAAATGTAACACTAGACTACCAACTTACACCATTCACAAAAACAAACTCAAAATTGATAAAAGTCTTAAATATAAATCACCAAACCATAAAAATATAGGAATTATACATAGGCAGTAAACTATTAAATGTGTTTCATAGCAACTTTTTTCCCAATATAGCTCTGCAGGCAAGTCAAATAAAAGACAAAATAAACAAATGGGACTATATCAAACTAAATAGCTTTTGCACAGCAAAAGATACTATTAGCAAAATAAAAAGACAAACCACTCAATGGGAAAACATATTCGCTGATATGTCTGATAAGAGGTTAATAACCAAAATTTATAAAGAATTTCTAAAACTCAATACCAGAAAGGTAAATAATCCAATTTAAAAAATAATCAAAGGACACAAATAAACACTTCTCCAAAGAACACATACAGATGGCCAATAGGCAAAGGAAGAAATACTCAATGTCACTAATTATTAGAGAAATGCAAATTAAAACCACAATGAATTACCACCTCACATCTGCCTGAATGGCTTTCATTAACCCACAAATAACAAGTGTGGGGAGAGTGTGGAGGAAAGGGAACCCTCTGGCACTGCTGGTGGCAATGTACACTTGTGCAGCCACTGTGGAAAACAGTACGGCATTTCCTCAAAAAATAAAAAAAATAGAGCATCCTTATGACCCAGCTATACCACTTCTCGGAATATGTCCTAAAAATTCCACAACACTAATTCAAAAAGAGATATACACCACTATGTTCATTGCAACATTGTTTACAATAGCCAAGATATGTAAATAGCCCAAATGTTCGTCAGTGGAGAAGTGGATAAAAAAATCTGTGGTACCTTTACACAGTAGAATACTATGTATCCATGAAAAACAAGGAGAGCATACCTTTTGCAATGTTATGGATTGACCTGGAGATTATTATGCTAAATGAAAAAAGCCTGACAGAGAAAGACAAATGTCATATGATCTCACTTAAGTGTGGAATCTAATAAGCAGAATAAACTGAAGAATAAAACAGAAACAGATGCAGGGTCACAGGAAACAAATGGAGAGTTGTGAGGGGAAGGGGAAGAGTGGATAAGATCAAAGAACATGAATGAAATAGCCAAATTATATATACGTATGTCATAGATACAGACAATAGGATAGCAATTCCAAAAGGGAAAAGGAGGATGGAAGTAGAGGGAAGGGGCAAAGGGTTAAAATGGGAATGAAAAGAGACTTTGCCTGGGACATAGAAGGCACATTGCAGAGGGTAGACAATGGGACACTTGTACTGAGTGGGACACTTGAAACCATGTCAAAACAATAATCTAAAAATTAAAATAAAAAATATATATAGTTACAATAATTTGGTAATAGTTAAATATTATAAAAGCAGTAAATTGTAATATCTTCCTTCAGTAGATTCACATAAAGAGAAGAAAATCAAACCATACCACTTAAGAAAATCGTCAATTCACAAAGGAAGGCAGCAAGCAAGAAATAAACAAGGGAACTACAGAAGAGCTAAAAAAAAGAAATGGAAAAAGATATTCCATGCCAGTGGACACAAGACAGCAATAGTAGGTATAATTAATTCTGACATAACAATCTTTACAGGAAAAATTTAACAAGTCAAAGAAAATCATCATATAATGATAAAGAAGCTAATTCAGCAAAAAGGTATAACAATCATAAATATATATACATCCAAAATGAAAACATCTAAATATATTATTTAAATAGCAACAGATCTTAAGGGAGAAATACACAACAATTTAATAAGAATAAGGGCCTTTAATATCTCATTTTCCTTTTTTATTTTATTTTATATTTTTAGCACAAGAGAGACACACAGAAAGAGACAGACAGACACAGATATGAAGGGAGAGAGATGAGAATTATCAACACGCATTTCCAGCACTTTTAGTTGTACTGATTGCTTCTCATAATTACCTTAACCTGGGAGCTTGTGAAAAGCCAGTGACCACTTCCTCAAACCAGCAACCTTGGACTTCAATCCAGTGGCCTTTGGGCTCAAGCCAGAGAGTTCAGAGTTTCCAATCTGGGTCCTTAGCATCCTACGTTGATGCTCTATCCACTGCACCACCACATGGTCAGACTTTAATATCCCATTTTAAACAATGGACACATCATTGAGAGAGAAAATCAAAAGAGAAACTTTGGAATTGATCTATATATTACATAGACCCAAATACAGACCATCCCACCCAAATGAAGCAGACTACACATTATTCTCAAGTGCATGTGGAATAGTCTCCAGGAAATATATTATGGGTCACAAAACAAGTCTCAGCAAATTTAAGAAGATAAAATTCATAATAAGTTTAGTACATTGAAAAATTGTGCACTTGAATCCTATATAATTTCAGGAAAAAATGTCACTCTGATAAGTTCAATAAAAAATAAAATCATACTAAATTCAAATACTGTTTCCTACCATAATGGTATTAAACTAGAAATCAATAACAGGAGGAAAATAAAAATTATGTGGAAATTAGACACACATCTTAATGACAAAAGGGTCAAGGGAGATATCAAAAGGGAAATAAAATATTTTGAAACAAACAAAAATAAAAACATAACATATCAAAACTTATCAGATGCTGAAACAGTCCTAAGATGGAGGTTTATAGCAGAAGCACCTATATTAAGGGAGAAATATATCTCAAGCACATAAACATTACATCTCAATGACCTGTAAAAAGAACAAACAACCCTAAGTTAGCAGAAGAAATAAAATAACAAAGATCAGAGGAGAATAAATGGTAAATAAACCATAAAAACAATTGAGAAGACCAACTAAATTAAGAGATTTTTTTTTTTAATATTTTATTTATTGATTTTTTTTTAGAGAGGAGTGAGAGAGAGAGACAGAGAGAGAGAGAGAAGGGGGAGGAGCAGGAAGCATCAACTCCCATATGTGTCTTGACCAGGCAAGCCCAAGGTTTCGACCTCAGTGTTCCAGGTCGACGCTTTATCCCACTGCGCCACCACAGGTCAGGCCTTATTTTTTTTTTTAAATAAAAGAGATTTTTAAAAGATAAACAAAATTGACAAAATAAATTAAGAGACTATTATTGTAATTGTATATTGTAAATTGAATTTTTTAATTCCCTTTTCTTTTTTTTTTTATTTTTTTATTTTTTTATTTATTTATTTTTTTAATAAATTTTTATTAATGGTAATGGGATGACATTAATAAATCAGGGTACATATATTCAAAGAAAACATGTCTAGGTTATTTTGTCATCAAATTATGTTGCAAACCCCTCGCCCAAAGTCAGATTGTCCTCCGTCACCCTCTATCTAGTTCTCTGTGCCCCTCCCCCTCCCCCTAACTCTCCCTCCCCCCCCACCTTTGGTAACCACCACACTCTTGTCCATGTCTCTTAGTCTCATTTTTATGTTCCACCAATGTATGGAATCATGTAGTTCTTGTTTTTTTCTGATTTGTTTATTTCACTCCTTATAATGTTATCAAGATCCCACCATTTTGCTGTAAATGATCTGATGTCATCATTTCTTATGGCTGAGTAGTATTCCATAGTGTATATGTGCCACATCTTCTTTATCCAGTCTTCTATTGAAGGGCTTTTTGGTTGTTTCCATGTCTTGGCCACTGTGAACAGTGCTGCAATGAACATGGGGCTACATGTGTCTTCACGTATCAATGTTTCTGAGGTTTTGGGGTATATACCCAGTAGAGGGATTGCTGGGTCATAAGGTAGTTCTATTTGCAGTTTTTTGAGGAAGCACCATACATTCCTCCATAATGGTTGTACTACTTTACAGTCCCACCAACAGTGAATGAGGGTTCCTTTTTCTCCACAGCCTCTCCAACATTTGCTATTACCCGTCTTGTTGATAATAGCTAATCTAACAGGGGTGAGGTGGTATCTCATTGTAGTTTTGATTTGCATTTCTCTAATAATTAATGAAGCTGAGCATCTTTTCATATATCTGTTGTCCATTTGTATCTCTTCCTGGGAGAAGTGTCTGTTCATGTCCTCTTCCCATTTTTTTTATTGGATTGCTTGTTTGTTTGTTGTTGAGTTTTATGAGTTCTTTGTAAATTTTGGATATTAGGCCCTTATCTGAGCTGTCGTTTGAAAATATCAGTTCCCATATAGTTGGCTGTCTGTTTATTTTGATATCAGTTTCTCTTGCTGAGCAAAAACTTTTAATTCTGATGTAGTCCCATTCATTTATCTTTGCCTTCACTTCTCTTGCCATTGGAGTCAAATTCATAAAATATTCTTTAAAACCCAGGTCCATGAGTTTAGTACCTATGTCTTCTTCTATGTACTTTATTGTTTCAGGTCTTATATTTAGGTCTTTGATCCATTTTGAATTAATTTTAGTACACGGGGACAGGCTGTAGTCGAGTTTCATTCTTTTGCATGTGGCTTTCCAGTTTTCCCAACACCATTTGTTGAAGAGGCTTTCTTTTCTCCATTGTGTGTTGTTGGCCCCTTTATCAAAGATTATTTGACCATATATATGTGGTTTTATTTCTGGGCTTTCTATTCTGTTCCATTGGTCTGAGTGTCTATTTTTCTGCCAATACCATGCTGTTTTAATTATCGTGGCCCTATAATATAGTTTAAAGTCAGGTATTGTAATGCCCCCAGCTTCATTCTTTTTCCTTAGGATTGTTTTGGCTATTCGGGGTTTTTTATAGTTCCATATAAATCTGATGATTTTTTGTTCCATTTCTTTAAAAAATCTCATAGGGATTTTGATGGGAATTGCATTAAATTTGTATATTGCTTTGGGTAATATGGCCATTTTGATTATATTTATTCTTCCTATCCAAGAACAAGGAATATTTTTCCATCTCATTGTATCTTTTTCGATTTCCCTTAACAATGCTTTGTAATTTTCATTATATAGGTCCTTTACGTTCTTTGTTATGTTTATTCCTAGGTATTTTATTTTTTTTGTTGCAATCGTGAAGGGGATTATTTTTTTGAGTTCGTTTTCTAATATTTCATTGTTGGCATATAGAAAGGCTATGAGCCCTGGCCGGTTGGCTCAGCGGTAGAGCGTCGGCCTAGCGTGCGGAGGACCTGGGTTCGATTCCCGGCCAGGGCACACAGGAGAAGCGCCTATTTGCTTCTCCACCCCTCTGCCGCGCCTTCCTCTCTGTCTCTCTCTTCCTCTCCCGCAGCCAAGGCTCCATTGGAGCAAAGATGGCCCGGGCGCTGGGGATGGCTCCTTGGCCTCTGCCTCAGGCGCTAGAGTGGCTCTGGTCGCAACATGGCGACGCCCAGGATGGGCAGAGCATCGCCCCCTGGTGGGCAGAGCATCGCCCCTGGTGGGCGTGCCGGGTGGATTCCGGTCGGGCGCATGCGGGAGTCTGTCTGACTATCTCTCCCTGTTTCCAGCTTCAGAAAAATGCAAAAAAAAAAAAAAAAAAAAAAAAAAAAAGAAAGGCTATGGACTTTTGTATGTTAATTTTGTATCCTGCGACCTTACTGTATTGGTTTATTGTTTCTAATAATCTTTTTGTGGAGTCCTTCGGGTTTTCGATGTATAGGATCATATCATCAGCAAAAAGTGATAGCTTTACTTCTTCTTTTCCGATATGGATGCCTTTTATTTCTTTGTCTTGTCTGATTGCTCTGGCCAGAACTTCTAGCACCACGTTGAATAAGAGTGGAGAGAGTGGACAACCCTGTCTTGTTCCTGATTTAAGGTAGAAAGTCCTCAGTTTTATGCCGTTTAATAGGATGTTGGCTGATGTTTTATCATATATGGCCTTTATCATGTTGAGATATTTTCCTTCTATACCCATTTTGTTGAGAGTCTTAAACATAAAATTGTGTTGTATTTTATCAAAAGCCTTTTCTGCATCTATTGATAAGATCATGTGGTTTTTGTTCTTTGTTTTGTTGATATGGTGTATTACGTTAACCGTTTTGCGTATGTTGAAACATCCTTGAGATTCTGGGATGAATCCCACTTGATCATGATGTATTATTTTTTTAATATGTTGTTGTATACGGTTTGCCAGTATTTTGTTTAGTATTTTAGCATCTGTATTCATTAGAGATATTGGTCTGTAGTTTTCTTTCTTTGTGCCATCCTTGCCAGGTTTTGGTATGAGGGTTATGTTGGCCTCATAAAATGTGTTTGGAAGTATTGCTTCTTCTTCAATTTTTTGGAAGACTTTGAGTAGAATAGGAACCAAGTCTTCTTTGAATGTTTGATAGAATTCACTAGTATAACCGTCTGGGCCTGGACTTTTATTTTTGGGGAGATTTTTAATAGTTTTTTCTATTTCCTCCCTGCTGATTGGTCTGTTTAGGCTTTCTGCTTCTTCATGACTCAGTCTAGGAAGGTTGTATTGTTCTAGGAATTTATCCATTTCTTCTAGGTTGTTGTATTTGGTGGCATATAATTTTTCATAGTATTCTACAATAATTCTTTGTATTTCTATGATGTCTGTGGTGATCTCTCCTCTTTCATTTTGGATTTTATTTATTTGAGTCCTGTGTCTTTTTTCCTTGGTGAGTCTTGCCAAGGGTTTGTCAATTTTGTTGATCTTTTCAAAGAACCAGCTCCTTGTTTTATTGATTTTTCCTATAGTTTTTCTGTTCTCTATTTCATTTATTTCTGCTCTGATTTTTATTATCTCCTTTCTTCGGCTGCTTTTGGGTTGTCTTTGTTCTTCTTTTTCTAGTTGCTTAAGGTGGGAAGTTAAGTGGTTCACTTGGGTTCTCTCTTGTTTGTTCATATAGGCCTGAAGTGATATGAACTTTCCTCTTATTACTGCTTTTGCTGCATCCCAGAGATTCTGATATGTCGTATTTTCATTTTCATTTGTCTGTATATATCATTTGATTTCTGCGCTTATTTCTTCTTTGACCCATTCATTTTTTAGAAATATGTTGTTTAGTTTCCACATTTTTGTGGGTTTTTCCCCCTCTTTTTTGCAGTTGAATTCTAGTTTCAAGGCTTTATGATCAGAAAATATGCTTGGTACAATTTCAATTTTTCTATATTTGCTGATATTGTCTTTGTGGCCCAACATATGGTCAATTCTTGAGAATGTTCCATGTACACTAGAGAAAAATGTATACTCTGTCGCTTTGGGATGAAGTGCCCTGTAGATGTCTATCATATCCAGGTGTTCTAGTATTTCGTTTAAGGCCACTATATCTTTATTGATTCTCTGTTTGGATGACCGATCTAGAGCCGTCAGCGGTGTATTGAGGTCTCCAAGTATGATTGTATTTTTGTTAGTTTTTGTTTTAAGGTCAATAAGTAGCTGTCTTATATATTTTGGTGCTCCTTGGTTTGGTGCATATATATTAAGGATTGTTATGTCTTCTTGATTCAACTTCCCCTTAATCATTATGAAATGACCATTTTTGTCTCTGAGTACTTTTTCTGTCTTGTAGTCAGCATTATTAGATATGAGTATTGCTACGCCTGCTTTTTTTTGGGTGTTGTTTGCTTGGAGTATTGTTTTCCAGCCTTTCACTTTGAATTTGTTTTTATCCTTGTTGCTTAGATGTGTTTCTTGTAGGCAGCATATAGTTGGATTTTCTTTTTTAATCCATTCTGCTACTCTGTGTCTTTTTATTGGTAAGTTTAATCCATTTACATTTAGTGTAATTATTGACACTTGTGGGTTCCCTACTGCCACTTTATAAATTGCTTTCTGTTAGTTTTGTATCTAGTTTGATTCTTCTCTTTTGTTTTTCTATCATTTGTTTTTGTTTCTTTGTGTTCCATACTTCTTTCCTCTGTTGCTACCTTTTTTAAGTCAAGTGTTTTTGTGGTGGTTTTTTTAAGGGTGGTTACCATTAAGTAATGAAAAGGGTACCTACCATATTCATTGTAGTACCCTATCTTATAAGTATTTCTGCACTTCATCATCCTTTGCTACTGTTAATCTCCATCCTCTCCCCCCTTTTTTTCCTTTGTTGTCACAGTTTAAGTTTGGTTTTATTGTGTTCTTGGTGGAGCTGTTACTTGTGGTGTTGTTTTCTTTTGTTCTTTGAATCTGGTTGGAAAACCCCCTTTAGTATTTCCTGGAGTGGGGGCTTTCTGTTGATAAATTCTCTCATCTTTTCTGTATTTGTGAATGTTTTTATATCTCCTTCATACTTGAAGGATAGCTTTGATGGGTATAGTATTCTTGGCTGAAAGTTCTTCTCTTTCAGGGCTTTAAATATTGGGGTCCACTCTCTTCTAGCTTGTAGAGTTTCTGCTGAGAAATCTGATGATAATCTAATAGGTCTTCCTTTATATGTTGTACTCTTCTTTTCCCTGGCTGCCTTGAGAATTTTTTCTTTGTCATTGTTTTGTGTCATCTTTATTATGATGTGCCTTGGAGTGGGTTTGTTGGGGTTAAGAAAACTTGGTGTTCTGTTTGCTTCTTGAATTTGAGGCTTTAGTTCCTTCCACAGGCTTGGGAAGTTCTCATCTATTATTTGTTTGAGTATATTCTCCATTCCCTTTTCTTTCTCTTCTCCCTCTGATATACCTATTATTCTTATGTTATTCTTTCTGATGGAGTCAGACAATTCCTGTAGGGCTTTCTCGTTTTTTATTATTTTTGAGTCTCTTTCTTCTTCTCTCTGTTGTGCCTCAAGTTGTTTGTCTTCTATTTCACTAATCCTATCTTCAATCTGGGCTGTTCTGTTAGCTAAGCTTGTTACCTCGTTTTTCAGCTCGTGAATTGAGTTTTTCATTTCTGTTTGATTTGTTTTTATAGTTTCAATTTCCTTGGTAATATATTCTTTGTGTTCATTGAGTTGTTTTCTGATCTCCCTATATTGCCTTTCTGTGTTTTCTTGTATATCTCTGAGTATTTTTAAGATTTCTAGTTTAAATTCTCTGTCATTTAGCTCCAAGGCTTCCAATATGTTAAGTCTTTTCTCCATAGATTTTTCCACATCTATTTGTGTTACCTCTCTTTCTTTTGTATCCATAATATTCGATTTCCTCTTTCTTATCGGCATCTGAGGGTGGTCTTATTGATAGCACTAATTAGAATTAATAAAGAGTAAAAAGAAAAAAAAAAAAAAGGGTGAAACACCCCACAAAAAAAAACAGTAATAATTTATTATTTCCCCCTTTTTTCTCTCTTCTCTTTCCCTCCCCCTCCTCAGGGAAATATCGTGCCTATAATGGAGGGCCTGATTTGGGGTGAAGAGTTCAAGGGGCAAAAAAAGGGAGTAGGGACCTACTAAATGCAAAAAAAAAAAAAAAAAAAAAAAAAAAAAAGGAAGAAAATCTTAGACAAGCATAAGATGATTTGCTTGTAAGTGATGGTCAACTAAGAGATATAATGAGAGGGATAAGAGGGAATCAGAAAAAAGGACCAAAAAAGAATAATAAAGAAGAAAAAATAAAAATAATAAGTAAAAATCTGTTGTATTAAGTGGAGCGAAGACTAAATACAATGGAGACCTTGGGTTGGGAGGACCCAAAATGCCACAAAAATAAACAAACAAGAGAGAAAAAAAATAAAAACAAAAGCAAAAAAGAGAAATATAACCAAAAAAAAGCCTTGAGTCCCAAATTAACTAATTTGTTCGTGATTGAGGATTATATGGGAGGAAAGTAAAATGAGAAAAGAAAAAACGAATAGAAAGGAAAAAATAAGAAAAAGAGAAAAACGAAGGAAGAAATAAAATAGGAGAAAAAAACAAAATAAAGCATAACAAAAAAAAAAACAAAAGAGGAGAGAGTGAGAGTTAAGTGTTTTGGAGTATTACCTTAAAGGAGGGTGAGGATGAAGAAGAAAAATAAAATGCAACACTCATGGGTAGTGTAGTTCAAGGAAGGGGAAGCATAAGATGGGCAGAGAATAGAAGGACCGAGGTGGAGGAAATAAAGGCAAAAAGATAGAAGAAACAAGCAACAACAACAACAACAACAACAAAATTAGTGGATCAAGTTGTAAAGTCTGTGGGTTTTTCTTGATTTTGAGAGGTTAACTTCTTCCTTTTTCTTTTCTCTCCCTCTTCCTAGTCGGTGACTCTGTACCCCAGGCTCTGCCCCTGTGTCACTCTTAGTTAGGGATTTGCAGTTGATGGGATTCTATGGCAATGTCATATAATTGGCTTTAGTCTTGCTGGAAGTAAAGGCTTGTTGGCGTTTGCAGGGTCCAACGATGAGAGAGTTTGCTTTCCTGGATTCTCTCTCCTAGTCCCCCCTTTCTGAATTAGCAGCCTGGTGATCCAGCTATAAGGCTGCAACTGCTTCTGCCTGGGGAGTAAGAGGCTCAAAGAGCTGGGAAATCCCCACTCTATCCCCACTCAGTGCAAGGCTTTGGGAAAGGCTCTGAGAGTCAGGGCTTCCAGTGTAATCAGGCGGGGGTGGGAGTCAATTGTTGTCAAGGTGACTGTTCAGCGCCTATCATTTAGTTGGACCTCTCAACCCAGGCTTTCCACACTTTGTAGCCTGTTTTTGCAGGGAAGAAGAGGCACTAGTCTCTGCTTACGACTAGTGTAGTATAGACCTTATTATCTGCCAAGTCCTTCTTGTTAGCGTTTATCCCTGAATATGGAGGCTCTATCAATCAGAAGTTGCCCCCGCCCCTTTAGCGAGAGGCACTAAAAAATATCACGCCTCTTGTCTTGGATCGCTGAACTGAGAGAGATCTTATCAATTAGAACCGAGGGTGCGCAGATTTTATGGGTTAAGCTAATTTCAGTGATTGGGTCGCAGCTGTGTTTCAGAAGGTATTTTAGGCTGCCTGCGCGCACCCCTCCCCCAACGCTTGATTGTTAGCTTGAATGGCTGGGTGAGGTGCCCCGCCCACGGAGAGAATCTCCCAAGCCTCTCCCGCTCGCCCCGCCGCTGGCGGCTGGACCGCACCAGGCGCAGGATAATGGAGCTCCCTGGGTGTGCGGGCCAGTAGGGTGCCCTGGGCGCGTGGAATGCCCAAGGCACGCGCGCGAATGGGGCGCTCAGGGCACCGGTGGCTGGCGACCCCCACTCGCAGTGTGCGGGCCGCTGGGAACGTCAGCGGTGCTCAACCGGACCGGGCGCGCGCGCGTGGCGGCTCGTGGCGGCCGCTCGCGGTGGCGGTTCGCGGGGGTTCACGGCAGCTCGCGGGCTCGCGGCCGCGAGCGGCGGCTTGCGGTTCCCAAGTATATGGGCTGACTCACCGCGGGCGCACTCCCTGGCGGCTTGAATGAGCGTAGCTGCGGTAGCTTCCTCCACACCCTTGTCTCTCAGATTCAAGTGATAACAGTCCTTTTGCTTTCAGTTTGTGTGGAACTCCGGAATGCTCCGAGGATAAATTTTTCTGTTTCTAGTTGATAAATTTGTTGTGATTTAGGGGAGAGCTGTCGGACGCGCTTCTCACGGCGCCATTTCCGTGACGTCACTCTCTGTTCTCCATCTCCTTCTCTCTGCACAAACTGGCTTCTCCGTCAGCACTCTGCCATCTTGGCTCTTTAATTCCCTTTTCAAATAGTCATTTTTGCATAAAAATGCAACTGATTTTGGTATGGTGATTTTGTATGCTGAAACAGAGCTGAAGTTATTAGTTCTAACAGTGGTGCGTGTGTGTAATCTTTAAAGATTTCACCATATAAATTCATTTAGTCTACAACAGTTTTACTTCTTGTTTTGTAATATAGTTGTCTTTTGTTTCTTTTCTTCTCTAACTAGTGTAGTTAAGATTTCCTATACTAGTATTAAGCTGAATAAGAGTGGTAAAAGCAGACATCATTATCTTGACCCTAATCTTAGTGGAAAAGTTCTGTTTTTCACCATTGAGTATGTTAGCTGTTGGTCTTCCTTATAACACTATTAAATTCAGGTAGGTTTTTTCATTTCTTAGTTGGTTGAATAATTTTATCATGAAAATGTATTGAATTTTATTTATTTATTTATTTATTATTTTTTAATTTAATTTTTTTTTTTACAGAGACAGAGAGAGAGAGTCAGAGAGCGACAGACAGACCAGAAGGGAAAGAGATGAGAAGCATCAATTCTTCATTGTGGCACCTTAGTTATTCATTTATTGCTTTCTCATATGTGCCTTGATGGGGGTGGGGGGGTGGGCTACAGCAGACCAAGTGGCCCCTTGCTCAAGCCAGTGACCTTAGGCTCAAGCTGGTGAGCCTTGCTCAAACCAGATGAGCCCACCCTCAAGCTGAGGACCACACGGATTTGAACCTGGGTCCGGGTCCTCCGTACCCCAGTCTGATGCTCTATCCACTGTGCCATCGCCTGGTCGGACAAATGTGTTGAATTTTGTCAAATGTTTTATCTGCACCAATTGAAACTTGTTTCTTCATTAGGTTAATGTTATATTATATTAATTTATATATGTTGAATCATTTTTTTTAAATTTCCAGAATAAATCCTATTTGTTCATGGTACATTATCTTCCACATATGCCTTTGAATTCAGTTTGCTAGTACTTTGTTGCATCAGCATCCATGGGGAGAGTTGGTCTGTAGTTTTATCATAGTGTCTTTGTCTTGCTTTGATATCAGGCTAACTATGCTCTTGATGCCAAAGTGAATGCCTTATAAACATTATATAGCTAAGTCATTTTTTTAATCCATGCATCCTCTTTATTGGATAATTTAATCTATTTACATTAAAATAATTGTTGATATCATTTATGTCCATCATTGTGTGTTTTTTTAAGTTTTATTGAGATATAACTGACTCACAATAACTGAACACATTTAAAGTGAACAATTTGATAAATTTTTACATATGTATACATCCATAAAATAATCATCAAAAGCAAGATAGTGAACATATTTATTACCTCCAAAGATTAACTCATACACCTCTGTGGACCCTCACTTCTAGTCTTCCCTGTCCCACCCTTCTATTTTTTTTTTTTTTGGACAGCCGATGATATGTTTTCTGTCACTGTAGATTAGTTGGATTTATATGTATGTAATCATTTTGCATACACTCTTGTTTTGTCTGGCTTTTCACTGAAACTAGTTATTCTGACATTCATCTATATTGTATGCATAGCAATACACTAGTCCACTCCTTATCCATAGATTTATTTTATTTTTTGAGGCAGGAGGGAAGAGACAGAGAGAGAGACCAGCAAGAGGGACAGACAGGGACAGACAGACAGGAAAGGAGAGAGATGAGAAGCATTAATTCTTCATTGCAGCACCTTAGTTCATTGATTGCTTTCTCTTATGTGCTTTGACTGGGGGGCTCCAGCCAAATGAATGACCCCTTTTCAAGCCAGCGACCTTGGCCTTCAAGCCAGCGACCATGGGCTCATGTCTATAATCCCACCCTCAAGCTGGCAAGCCCACGCTCAAACCGGTGAGCCTGCACTCAAGCCTACGACCTCGGGGTTTCAAACCTGAGTCCTCTGCATTTCAGTACAATTCCCTATCGACTGCGCCATCTTCTTGTCAGGTTCCGGTTTTATTTTCAGTGCTTTCACTTATCCACGGTCAACCATGATTGAAAAATATTAAATGAATAATTCTGGAAATAAATATTTTATAAGAGTTAAATTGCTAAAAAAAATTATTGACAGGTATTTACTGTCATCTTATTGTCTTCAGTATGTTTTGTATTTCCCTTGTTCTGTTTTTGTTTCTCCCTTGTGCTTTTATGAATTGATAATTGCTATAGAAATATGCTTTGATTCCCATTTTTTTATCTTTTGCGTATGTATTATTTTTGTTTTGTGTTTATCATAAGGCTTACATAAAACATTTTAAAGATATGTCTAGCCTGACTGTGGTGCAGTGGATAGAGCATCAATCTGGGATGCTAGTTTGAACACAGGGTCACCAACGTAAGTGTGGGATCATCAAAATGATGCTTGCTTTGAACCCAAAAGTCACTGGCTTGAGCCCAAGGTCACTTGCTTGAGCAAGGGGTCACTGACTCGACTTGAGCTCCCTAGTCAAGGCACATATGAGAAGCAATCAATGAACAACCAAAGTGGCACAATTATGGGATGATGTTTTTTATCTCTCTCCTTTCTCCTCTCTCTCTCTCTTTCTCTCAAAAAAAAAAGATATTTCTATTTTATATTGATAACTTTGTTGACAGACAAAGACTGTACCCTTTTACATCCTGTTTTATTATATTTTATTTTTTAAGAGTTTTATTTAATCATTTTTTTAAAGATGAGGGTGAAATAGAGAGAAAGAGAAGTGGGTAAAGAGCAGGAAGCATCATCTCCCATATGTGCCTTGATCAGGCAAGCCGGGGGTTTCAAACCAGCGACCTCAGCATTCCAGGTTCCATGTGCCATCACAGATCAGGCCTCTTTTATTTTTTTATATCACAATTTAACTCATTTATATTGTGTATTCATTAACAAATTATTGTAGCTATAATTATTTTTAATACTAGTATCCTTTAACTGTTATACAGAGTTAAATGATTAACACACAACCACATTACAGTAGTAAAGTATTCTAAATTTGATTATATACTTAGCTTTATCAAAATATTATATTATTTTATATATTTATGTTACTAATTAGCATATTTTCATTTTACCTTGAGGAACCCCTTTCAGCATTTTTTGTGAAGCAGATCTAATGGTGATGAACTTTTAGTTTTTGTTTGTTTGATTGAAAAGTTTTTGTCTCTATTTATGACAGATAACTGTGCCCAATAAAGTATTCTTGATTGGCAGCATTATTTTTCCCCTTTTACCTCTAAATACATAGCTAGCTCTTTCTTAGACTAGGTTTCTGCTGAGAAATCTACACGTAACATTAAGATTTTCTTTTAAGTTACAAACTTCTTCTCTCATGTTGTTTTTAAGAATTTCTTTTTTTTCTTGGATTTTTAAAAACAATTTTTAATAGGTTTTGTAGAAACTCTGTAAGTTGAATTTCTTTGGTGACATATGAACTTCATGAACTTGGATATTCAAATCTCTCAGATTTGGAAAGTTCTCAGCTGTTATTGCTTTAAATAACATTTTCTCCTCTCTTTCTTCTGTCACTTGAGTAATTCACAAATGCTTCTTTTGATGGTATCCTATAAATTATGTTGAGGTTTTTTTCCCCCACAAGTTTTCATTATTTTTCCACTTTTCTTCTCTGCCTTGAAAATTTTAAATTTTCTTTTTTTTTAAATAATAGATTATTTCTTCTGCTTTATGCATTTGGATACTGATGCTCCCTATTGCATTTTTTTCCATTTTCTTATTGTATATTTTATCTTCAGAACTTGTTACTTTTTTATTTCCAAAACTTCTAATTTGTTTATATATTATGTTCGCTAATTTCAATTAATTGTCTTTCTCTGTTTTCTTGAGGTTTATTGAACTTTTAAAAAAATACTTATTTTGAATACTTTATTAAGAAAGTCACAGATATTAATGCCTCGTTGGTTGCTGGAATATTATTGTGATACCTTAGTGATATTATGGTATTTAAATAAATTTGTTATATTGCTTAATATAAATTTTAAGTGTACAATTCTATTAATACATCATAGATATCTTGTATTGTGTGTTCACCATTTGAAACCTAGTTTCTTTCCTTCATTTCACCATTTATCCCCATTTACACTCTTCTACATGTCCTCCCCCACATAGCCCCTCGATAGCCATCATACTGCTGTCTGTGTCTATGAGTGTTTTTACTTAATCCCTTCATCTATTTCAACCAGCTCTCCATCCACCATCACAGCTGTCAGTCTGTTCTCTGTATCCATAACTCTGTTTCTTTTTTGTTTATTAATTTTGTTCATTAGGTTCCACATATAAGTGAAATCATATGGTATTTGTTTCTCTGTCATTGCATTTAGCATAATGCCCTGTATGTCTATCCATGCTGTCATGAAAGGGAAGATTTTCTATTTTTTTAACAGCTGAGTAGTATTCCATTGTGTAAATGTACCACATATTTTTTGTTTTGTTTTGTTTTGTTTTGTTTTTTTCTATCTAATCATTTACTAATGGGCACCTAGGCTGCTTGCAAATTTTGGCTATTGTAAAGAGTGCTGCAGTAAACATAGGGATGCATATATTCTTTTGAATCAATGTTTCTGTTTTCTTTAAATATATTTCCAGAAGTGGAATAACTGATTATAAGCCAAAATTATTTTTAATTTTTAAGCAAACTCCATACTGTTTTTCACAGTGTTTGTACTAATCTGCATTCCCACTAACAGTGCATAAATGTTCTCTTTTCTCCACATCTTCACCAACACTTGTTTTTGGTTATTGATGATATCTATTCTGACAAACATGAGATAATTTCTCATTGTGGTTTTAATTTGCGTTTCTCTATTTTTTCATATGTCTATTAGCCAATAGTATCTCCTGTTTGGAGAACAATCTATTCAGGTACTCTGCCCTTTTTTTTTATTGGATTGTTTGTTTGTTTATTTTTGGTTTTGAGTTCTATGGGTTCTTTATAAATTTTGAATATTAACCTCTTACCATTGGTGAGTACTGTCTTCCATTAATTAGGTTGCCTTTTTTTGTTAATAATTTTCCTTGCTGTGTAAAAATAGTTTAGTTTTATTTAATCCCATGTGTTTATTTCTTTTCTTTAGTGTTTCTTGCCTTAGGAGATATATCAGAAGAAATATTTCTACTAGAAATGTCTAAGATTCTACTGCTTATGTTTTCTTCTAGGAGTTTTATGGTTTTGGTTCTTACTTTTGGGTCTTTAATCCATTTTGAGTTTATTTTTGTATATGATGTAAAAATGTGATCTAGTTTCATTTTTTTTTTATTTATTCATTTTAGAGAGGAGAGAGAGAGAGAGAGAGAGAGAAAGGGGAGAAGCAGGAAGCATCAACTCCCATATGTGCCTTGACCAGGCAAGCCCAGGGTTTTGAACTGGCGACCTCAGCATTTCCAGGTCGACGCTTTATCCACTGCGCAACCACAGGTCAGGCCTAGTTTTATTTATTTTATTTATTTTTATTTTTATTTTTTGTATTTTTCTGAAGCTGGAAACGGGGAGAGACAGTCAGACAGACTCCCGCATGTGCCCGACCGGGATCCAACCAGCACGCCCACCAGGGGTGATGCTCTGCCCACCACAGGGCGATGCTCTGCCCCTCCAGGGGGTCGCTCTGCCATGACCAGAGCCACTCTAGTGCCTGGGGTAGAGGCCAAGGAGACATCCCCAGCGCCCGGGCCATCTTTGCTCCAATGGAGCCTTGGCTGCGGGAGGGGAAGAGAGAGACAGAGAGGAAGGAGGGGAGGGGGGTGGAGAAGCAAATGGGCGCTTCTCCTATGTGCCCTGACCGGGAATTGAACCCGGGTCCCCCGCATGCCAGGCCGATGCTCTACCACTGAGCCAACAGGCCAGGGCCTAGTTTTATTTTTTACCTTATCTTTATTGAATAGGCCATCTTCACCCCATTGTATGGTCTTGCCTCTTTAGCCATTTATTAATTAGCCATATAAACATGAGATTATTTCTGGACTATTTTGTCTCATTAATCTATGTGTCTGTTTTTGTGCTAGGACTATGCTACTTTATTTACTGTAACCTTGTGGTATATATTGATATATAACCTTGTATTATATATTACCTCCCACTTTGTTCTTCTTTCTAAAGATTATTGTGGCTATTCAGGGTCCCTGTAGTTGCATATAAATGTTTGGATTACTTTTTCTAGTCTGAAAAAATGCTCTTGTTGTTTTGGTAGCAATTGCTTTGAATTTATAGATTGCTTTGGGTAATATAGTTTAGTTTCACTTTGTGATAATTCATTATCAGTGGACAAAAATGGCATTAATATCTGAATATTTATTTTGTATCCTGTTTTATTGAATTAATTTATCAGTCCTAGTAATCTTTCATGAGAATTTTTAGGGTTCTCTATATATAATGTCATGTCATCTACAATTAATGACAGTTTTACTTTTTTCTTTTCAATTAGGATGCCTTTGATTTATTTTTTTTTCTGATTGTTGTTGCTAACACTTCATCCTATATTGAAAAGAATGATTAAATTGACATCTTTCTTGTTTCTGATCTTAAGAGAGAAAAAAAGTTTTTCCTCATTGACTATGATATTAACTGTAGGCTTTTCATATATGGTCTTTATTATGTTGATATATGTTCTCTCCATTCCCACTTTGCTGAGAGTTTTTATAGTGAATTGGTCTTAGAGTTTGTCAAATGCTTTTCTGAATGTATTAATATGATTATATGATTTTTATACTTCTTTGTCTTATACAATACATCACATAATTGTTTTGCAGATATTGTACCAACATTGCACCTTCAAAATAAATCTAATTTGATCCTTTTGAATAATCTTGTTAATATATTACTCGATCCAGTTTGATAATATTTTGTTGAGGATTTCCATCTATGTATATCATGGGTGTTTGTCTATAATTTTTTTCTCTATAATGTCTTTCTGTGTATTTAGAATTAGAATAATGTTGGCCATGTAAAATGAGCTTAAGAGTCTTCCCTCTTGACTCTTGAATTTTCTGAAATAATTTAAGAAGGATAGGTGCTAGTTCTACTTTGAATGTTTGTTAAATTTACCTGTGAATCTATACAGTACATAGATTTTTGTTTGCTGGAAGTTCATGATTTGTAATCAATTTTCCAGATTTTTGTTTTTTTCTTGATTCTGTTTTGAAAGATTTTGTCTTTAGGAATATGTCAATTTTATACAGATTGTCCATTTTGTTAGTCTAAAACTGTTCATAATAATTTCTAATATGCTTTGTATTCCTGTGGTATTAATTATTATATCTCTTCTTTCATTTCTTATTTTAATTATTTGGGTCCTCTTTCTTTTCTTGATGAGTCTGGTTAATAGCGTATCAATCTTGTTTATATTTTTAAAGAATCAGCTGTTGTTTTCATTGTTCTTTAATATTGTTTTTGTAGATTTTATTTTTTTCTGCTCTGATTGTTATTATTTCTTTTTTTTCTACTAACTTTGATCTTTGTTCCTTGTTTTCTTGTTTTTTTCTATTTCCTTTGGTGTAGGTTAGCTTGCTTATAATTTTTGGTTTTTGTTTTTTGAGTAGGCCTGTATGGCTATGAATTTCTTCTTAAGGCTGCTTTTGCTGTGCCCCGTATTATTTGGGTTGCTGTGGTTTCATTTTCAATTATATAAATTTAACTTTTGATTTATTTTCAATTTCACTGTAATCCATTTCTTGAACACTAACATGTTATTTTGCATGTGTGTGTGTGTGTGTGTGTGTATGTGTGTGTGTTTCAGATTTTTTTTTCTTGTAATTTATTTCTGGTTTCATATCATTGTGTTCAGAGAAAATTATCTAGGAAAATGTTCCATGTACACTTGAAAAGAATGTATATTCTACTACTTTGTGGTTTAATGCTCTGAAAATAGTAATTAAATCCATCTGGTTTAGTGAGTCATGTGAGGCCACTGTTTCTTTGTTAATTTTTTTTTTTTTTTTGGTCAGGAACATACATACAATGGCGTGCAATGGAGTGTTAAAGTCCCTTTCTATGACTATTACCATTATTTGATCTTTCCTTTTATATCTGTCAAAATTTTGGAGATATAATGTTGCTCTTATGTTGGATGTGTAATGGTTTACAAATGTTATATCTTCTTGTTTTACTTTATTTATTTTTATTTTACTTTAATGAGAGGAAGGGAGTCATAGACAAACTCCACCATGTGCTCGGATTGGGATCCACTGACAAACCCACTAGGGGGTGATGCTCTGCCCATCTGGGGCCCTTACTCTGTTGCAACCAGAGCCATTTTTTAGTGCCTGAGATGGAGGTTGTGGAGTCATCTTCAGCACCCAGGGCCAATTCACTTTAATCAAGCCATGACACAGGAAGAGAGGAAAAGAGAGAGAGAAAGAGAGAGAAGCAAAGGGGGGTAAGAAGCAGATGGGTTTTTCTCCTATGTCCCCTGACAAGGAATCAAATCAGGAACTTCCACATACCAGGCCAATGCTCTACCACTGAGCCAGCTGGCCAGGGATATATTCTTGCTCAGTTCACCTTTTTATCATTATAAAATATCATTCTTTCTTATCATAGCCTTTGTTTTACAGTCTATATTGACTGATATAAACATTGCTACCCCAGCTTTTTTTCATTTGTATTTTCATAAAGTATCATAAAAGGAACCCTCATACACTGTTGGTGGGAATGTAAAGTAGTACAACCATTATGGAGGAAAGTATGGTGGTTCCTCAAAAAACTGCAAATAGAACTACCTTAAGACCCAGCAATTCCTCTACTGGGTATATACCCCAAAACCTCAGAATCATTGATATGTAAAGACACATGTAGCCCCATGTTCATTGCAGCACTGTTCACAGTGGCCAAGACATGGAAACAACCAAAAAGCCCTTCAATAGAAGACTGGATAAAGAAGATGTGGCACATATACACTATGGAATACTACTCAGCCATAAGAAATGATGACATCAGATCATTTACAGCAAAATGGTGGGATCTTGATAACATTATACGGAGTGAAATAAGTAAATCAGAAAAAATCAAGAACTACATGATTCCATACATTGGTGGAACATAAAAACGAGACTAAGAGACATGGACAAGAGAGTGGTGGTTACCAGGGGTGGGGGGAGGGAGGATGTAGGAGGGAGGGAGGGAGAGAGTTAGGGGGAGGGGGAGGGGCACAGAGAAAACTAGACAGAGGGTGACGGAGGACAATCTGACTCTGGGTGAGGGGTATGCAACATAATTTAATGACAAGATAACCTAGACATGTTTTCTTTGAATATATGTACCCTGAATTATTAATGTCATCCCATTAACATTAATAAAAATTTATTTAAAAAAAATAAAGTATCATATTTTCATCTTTTTTACTTTCATTCTCTTTGTGTCTTTTATTAACTTGATGTGCATCTTTTGTAAGCAGCATATATACAGTGTAGGGCAAAGGTGGGTTTATAGTTGTGAATATGTGAAATACAGAGTTTATTCTTGTATTATTTTCCATACAAACAATTGTAAACTTTAACTCTACCTTATATGCGTCTTATTTTCTTATTCAATTAGCTATGGTTTGTGTTTTCATTGGTACATTTAATCCATTTACATTTAAATGATTATGATAGCTATATACTTATTGAGAATTTACATATGAATATTTCTCTATTTTTTATTCTTTTTCTTAACTAAGTTTATTTAACTTTTTTTAATACTGGTTTGACAGTAATGAACTCTTTTAGCTTTTGTTTCTCTGGGTTTCTTTTTATTTCTCTTTCAAATTAAAATGATCATCTTCCTGGGTAGGGTAGTCTTGGGTTAGGTCTTTGCTTTTCATCACTTTGAATATTTCATGTCAATCTGTTCTGTATTGAAATATTTTATTTGAGACATCATCTGATAGTCTTATGAGATGGCAAAGAAAGTCCAGTTAAGTAGTACTCTTAATGATCAAAAAGTATGAACAGTTAGGATATTTGTAAAGCTTCAATAAGCATTGCATAAATACCTTGGATAAGTAACATAGAATCATAAGATCAAATACAAGTGCCTACTGAGATAAAAACACATCATGAACAAGGACAGTTATATATGATGCATTGATTTAGTTATACTACTTGAGATTCTGTTGGCCTTTTAGTCATCAAGTTTGGTTGGGAAATTAGGTTAACACTCATGCCAAATCAGTTACATTTAATATTTGCATTTCCAGCAACAAACTACTATGGTATTTTCACTAATATTATACTATAATTGCTTTAGTGAAATATAAAGTGATAAAGTTGCAGAAAAAATAATAAGCAAAAATATTTTTTACTCTACAGATTGAGATTTGTTGTCTCTTTCTACGTATAGTGATCTATGAGGCAAATATTGTGCATACATTCTAAGGTGAATAGAAAGATAAGCAGCATTGAGAAATGAGAATGTACAATTGTATTATAATCACTGTATTGGCTGTTGGAGCAGTGAACAACCTTAACTTTGGTTGAATACATTTTGCTTACAACATGTTGTTCTTTTTCTGTCACTCTTTACCTCTCACTTTCCACTGAAAAGTTCTGTATTTCAAGTACTGTGTCTGGTTTTCTTGACATAGTTATTGATGTCTGTTCCATTCTACTTAATTCATGTAAAACTACTCAAGGTATCTTGACATATGTCTGTGGTTAATAACTACATTGATCTAGCATGTCCTGGGCTAAGTAAAGGACAATATACTGGTAATGGATGAAACAGAAGCTTATTAAAACTTATAAGAGGAGTAATTTGACTGAACATCAAATTAAGAAAAGCAGATAAAATGCTTAAGAGAGCCCGAGCTGTGGTGATGCAGCAAATCAAGCGTCGACCTGGAACGCTGAGGTCTCCAGTTCAAAACCCTGCGCTTGCCCAGTCAAGGCACATATGGGAGTTGATGCTTCCTGCTCCTCCCCTCCTTTTCTCTCTCTGTATCTCTCTCTCTGTCTCTCTTCTCTAAAATGAATAAATAGTAAAATAAAAATAATTTAAAAATATTTAAAAAATGCTTAAGAGAGTGATTAGCTGTTTTTGTTATTCTAATTTTATTGCATGTATATTAAAAACTAACATCTAAATTAGGCATCTCTGAAACATGTTTATCAGATCAGGTTTCAAGATATCAAGAGATTTAAACAAAATGTTGGATCTTGAAATCAGAACTATATTGTGACAAAAGGTAGTTTGACTTTGGGTGGTGGGCACCCAATGCAATATATAGATCATGTATCATCAAAATGTGCACTTGAGCCTGAACAGGCGGTGGTGCAGTGGACAGAGCATTGGACCTGGATGTGGAGGACCCAGGTTTGCAACCCCGAGGTCACCAGCTTGAGCATGGGTTCATCTGGTTTGAGCAAGGCTCACCAGCTTGGACCCAAGGTCGCTGGCTTGAGCAAGAGGTCACTTGGTCTGCTGTACCCCCAGGTCAAGGCACATATGAGAAAGCAATCAGTGAATAACTAAAGTACCTCAACATAGAATTGATGCTTCTCATCTCTCTCCCTTCCTGTCTGTCTGTCCTTATCTGTCTCTCTCTGTGTTTCTCTCTGTTTCTGTCCCACACAAAAGAATAGTTAACCAATGAATTACCATTTAGTTATATAATTTTAATTTTTTTCTATTTATTATTTTATTATTATTATTATTATTATTATTATTATTTATCAAGAGAGAGATATGGAGAGGGGAAAAGAAAGGGACAAACAGGATGGAGAGAAATGAGAAGCATCAACTTATACTTGCAGCACATTAGTTTTTCATTGATTGCTTTTCTCAATCTACCGAGCTACAGTTCAGTCACGATTTTCTATTAAATTTATTGAATTTTCATTGATTAATAAAACCATAAGGTTTCATGTTACAAATCGTAATGCATTGTGTATATTTTGTACTGTGTAATCAGGACCCAACTTGAGTCTCCAGCCATCACCATTTATCTATTCTTTACCCATTCCTACCTCCACATCTGCCTTTTCCTTCTCCTATTCACCATACTCTTTTCTGTGTCTATGACATATAATTTTTTTCTTGCTTAATCCCTTTACCTATTTCACCCAACCCACCTCCAAATCTCCTTTCCACTGACATTTGTCCGTCTGATTTCTGTATCTGTGAGTCTGCATCTGTTTGTAGTTTTGTTTGTTTATTTTGTTCTTTAGATTCCACATATTAGTGAAATTATATTATTTTTTTTCACTAACTGGCTTGTTTTACTTAGTATAATACACTCAGGCTCATCTATGCTGTTGCAAAAAGTGAGATTTCCTTTTTCTGAACAAGTAGTATTTCACTGTGTAAACATAGACGGTTTTTTTATCCATTTATATACTGATAACATTTGGATAGCTTTCAAATCTTGGTTATTGTAAATAATGCTACAGTGAAAATAGGGGTGTATATATATTTTTTTCAAATTCATGTTTTGGGTTTCTTCAGATATATTCAAAGAAAATGAATCACTGGGTAATAAGGCAGTTCTCTTCTTAAATTTTTGAGGTAACTCCGTACAGCTTTCCACAGTGGTTGCACCAGTCTACATTCCCACCAGGAGCACACTAATGTTCTTTATTCTCCACATCCTCCCCAGCACTTGCTGTTTGTTGGTTTATTGATGATAGACATTCTACCAGGTATAAGCTGATATTTTATTGTGGTTTTAATTTGCATTTATCTCTTGATTAGTGACCATGAGCATCTTTTCATAAGTCTTATTAGCCTCTTATATGTTTGCTTGTTGTTTTTTGTTTTCTGTTTTTTTTGAGAAATGTATATTCAGGTCCTCTGCCCATTTTTTAATTAGGTTGTTTTCTGATGTTGAGTTATATGAATTCTTTATAAATTTTGGTTGGAAACCCCTACTAGATGTACCATTGTTAAATATTTTCACAGATTCACTAAGTTGCCTTTTTATTTTGCTGAAAAATATTTTAGTTTGATGTACTCCCGTTTGTTTATGTTTGTGTATATTTTTCCTTTCGTTTATCTTGCATGAAGAGATATATCAGAAAAAAATAGCTAACAGAAGTGTCTGAGAGCTTAATGCCTATGCTTCCTTCCAGCAGTTTTATGGTCTCAAGTCTTATATTTAAATGTTTAATCCATTTTGAGTTTATCTTCAAGTATAGTGTAAGAAGGGGGTTGTCTGATTTCTTTGCTTGTATCTGTTCAGTTTTCCCAATACCACATATTGAAGAGACTATTGTAATATACCACATTGTATGCTTTTGCCTTTTCAAATTCTTTAAGAGATTTTATTGATTGATTTTAGAGAGAGAAAAGAGAGAGAGAAAGCCAAGGTGTGGAGCAGGATGCATGAACTGGTAGTAGTTGTTTCTTGTATGTACATTGACCAGGCAAGCCCAGGGTTTTGAACCAGTGACCTAAGCATTACCCGGTCAATGATTTATCCGCTATACCACCACAAGTCAGGTAATACCCTTGCTCTTATGTCATATATTAATTGACCATATAGGCTTGGGTTTATTTCTGCACTCCCTATTCATATTAATTAATCTATGTGTTTATTTTTATACCTGTACCATGCTGAATATTCTTTCTCTCAAATATTCTTTTTTTTTTTGTATTTTTCTGAAGCTGGAAACAGAGAGAGACAGACAGACTCCTGCATGCGTCCGACCGGGATCCACCCGGCACGCCCACCAAGGGGCGATGCTCTGTCGCGACGAGAGCCACTCCAGCGCCTGGGGCAGAGGCCAAGGAGCTATCCCCAGCACCCGGGCCATCCTTGCTCCAATGGAGCCTTGGCTGCGGGAGGGGAAGAGAGAGACAGAGAGGAAGGAGGGGGGCGGGGGGGGAGAAGCAGATGGGCGCTTCTCCTGTGTGCCCTGGCTGGGAACCGGACTTCTGCACGCCAGGCCGACACTCTACCACTGAGCCAACCGGCCAGGGCCTCAGATATTCTTTTAGATTAATTTTAGGGTGATACTGCAAAATATTTAAAAGTTTCATTGTGATCTAATTATAATAGTAGTTTCTGTGCTGTAAATTAATATGGAAATATTCAAATTTTTTATAATTTTTCTGTTGTTGCTGTTAATTACTACAAATTTAGCATTGTAAAACAACAGAAAATTATTTTACAGTTCTATAGGTCAAATTTCTGAAGTGGATCTCACTGGGTTAAGCTTAAGTTTTTGGCAATATTGTATTCTTTCTAGATACTGTAGAGAAGATTCATTTTCTTTCTCATTATCCCGTTAGTAAAATAAAGTTTCTTGTGATTTTGGATTGAGGTTTCCATTTCCTGAAGTGTTATCCTAAGCTTCTAGAGGCTGTCCTATTTATTCCTTGGCTTGCGGCCCCCTTTCTCCATCTTCATAGCCATCAACAGCTTGTTGAGTTCTTAGATAGCATCTGTATGAACTATACTTCTTTTCTCTTTCAGTTTTAAGAGCTCAAGTAATTACATTAAGTCCACCCAGATAATTGAGGATAATGTTCCACTTTTAAAGTTTAATAACTAGTACTGGTATTTCATCTGCAGTCATTACTTTCTTTTGTTATGTAAAGTAATATATTCTATGTCCGGTATTTTTGCAGTGGTGTCTTTGCAACAAGTATTTTTTGCCATAAACATCTCACCACTTAACTATTTGACCGTAAGGAAATTTTGCCATAGTAAATAAAATAATTGATTAAGTTTCTTTGATTTTATTTCTCCATTGACAAGTCAACTGCTATAAAAGATGATAAAAAATGGTTGACAAGATTTTTGCATTTGTTTTTGTTCTATTTTGATTAATCACCCTCCATCAATGGTGATAAAATTAAGCAGTTCCTCCGTATCCATGGGGGATAAATTCCAAGACCCTCAGTGGATACTTAAAACAGCAGATAGTATGGAATGCTATGTATACTATGTCTTTTCCTATACACACATACCTATATAAAGTTTAATTTATAAAAACAATGAGATAAATAACCAATTAATAATAAAATAGAAAAAGTATATAACAACATACACTTGAACCTTGAACAATATTAAGTTTGAACTGCACTGTTGCAATTATACACTGTTGTGTTGTTGTTGTTGTCTTTTCAAAAAATGAATGATTGATACTCTGTATTCCTGTGTTTCACATTGACAGATTCAACCAACCATGGATCACACACAGTGATTTCAGTACATGGCTGGGAATTCATTGATGAGAAATGTGGACTGTGTGTGTTGTTGTACATCATTTTGTATAAAGGACTCAAGGATCCTTGGATATTGATATTTATTAAGGTCCTGGAACAAAAACTGCATAAATAACGAGGGAAGACTGCAGTTAAGTTTTTGAGGATTCACAAGCTATTCATTGGTTTTCAAATGTGTAGAGGGTCTGCACCTCCAACTCCTGGGTTGTTCAAGGATCAACTGTACTGTGGTGTGTTTCTCAAAATATCTTATTCTGTACTCAACTTTACTCTTAAAGGAAGCACTTTACAACTTCTCATTGGCATATCCAAATTGCCAACATTGCTACTCTTATGTTTCAGGATCATTATTTCGTAAAATAAGGGCCACTTGAACATAAACACTGCAATACCGTGATAGTCACTCTGATTATTCAGACAGTGATTAACGGTCAGGGAGTGTATAAAGCATAGATATGCCACACAAAGGGTTGATTCATGTCCCAAGCAGGACAGATCTGGTTAGCTTGAGAATGGTACACAATTGAAACATTTTTAATTATTTTATTTTCGAATTTTCTTTGTTACTTTATTTTTAATTTTTAAATTTTATTTAGAAAATTAACTTTCACATGGTGACATTGGTCAATAAGAGTACAGTTTCAGGTAAACATATCCATAGCATTTGAACTGTTGATTATGTTGTATACCCATCACCCAAAGTGAAATCATTTTCCATCACCTTATATTTACCCTTCTTTACACCCTTCCTCTAACCCCTACCATATCCCTTCCCCTACTTCCTTTTCTCCCCGGTAACCACTTCATTTTTACCTGTGTCCATAAGTCTCAGTTTTGTATCCCACCTGTGTGTGAAATCATACAGGTCTTAGCTTTTTTCTGGGGGTGAGGTCGGGGACTGCTACACGTTCTGATGTTCAGACTGAACCATGGACTAAATTATCTGGGGATGAGTCTTAAGCATAATGTTGTTAATATTTCCTAGATGATGCAAATCTGCAATCATTGTTGAACAGCAGTTATTTATTTCACTCAGTATAACATTCTCAGGTTCCATTCATGTTGTCATAAATGTCACTATGTCATCATTTCTTATGGCTGAGTAGTATTCCATTGTCTATATGTACCACATCTTCTTTATTCAATCCTATATCTAGTGACATTTTGGTTGTTTCCATGTATTGGCCACTGTGAGTAATGATGTGATGTATATGGGGGTGCATGTGTCTTTACATACCACTGTTTTTGAACTTTTAAGGTAGATACCCAATAGAAAGATTACTGAGTCACATGGTAATTCTATTCTTAATTTTTTGAGGAACCACCATATTTTCTTTCATAATGGTTGTACTAACTTGCATTCCCACCAATAGTAAATGAGGGTTTCTTTTTATCCACAGCCTCTCCAACACTCATTATTACCTGTCTTGTTGATAATAGCCAATCTAACTGGGAAGAGGTGGTATTTCACTGAAGTTTTGATTTGCATTTCTTAAATAGCTAGTGAAGATGAGCATCTTTTCATATACCTATTGGCCATTTGTATGTCTTCTTGGGAGAAGTGTATGTTCAGGTCCCCTCCCCATTTTTAAATAGGACTATTTGTTTTTTTGTTGTTGAGCATTGTGAGTTCTTTATATATTTTGGATATTAACCCCTTATTGGAGCTGTTGTTTGCAAATATCATCTCCCATTTAGTTGGCTGTTTATTTGTTTTGTTTTCAGTTTATTTTGCTGTGTAGAAGCTTTATAGTTTGATAAAAACCCATTCATTTATTTTTGCCTTTACTTCCCTTGTCTTTGGAATCAAGTTCATAAATTGTTCTCTATGGCCAAGGTGCATGATTTTAGTACCTATGTTTTCTTCCATGTAATTTATAGTTTCCGATATTATATTTAGGTTTTGAACCATTTTGAATTAATTTTTGTGCAGGGAAACAAACTAGTCAAGTTTCATTCTTTTGCGTGTGGCTTTCCAATTTTCCCAGTACTATTTATTGAAGAGGCTTTCCTTTCTCCATTGTGTATTTTTGGCTATTTTGTCAAAGATGACTTGTCCATGTAAATGTGGTTTTATTTCTGGGCTTTTGATTCTGTTCCATTGGTCTATATCTCTGTTTTTCTTCCAATACCATGCTGTTTTGGTGATCATGGCTATGTAGTATAATTTTAAGTCATGTAGTGTGATACTTCTGGCTTCGTTATTTTTCCCTAGGATTGTTCTGACTATTTGGGTCTTTATTTTATATAGTTCCATACAAACCTGATCATTTATTGTTCTATTTCTTTAAAAAATAACATTGGGATTTTGATGGGGATTGCATTACATTTGTATATTGCTTTGGGTAATGTGACCTTTTTAACTATGTTGATTCTTCCAATACATGAACATGGAATATTTTTCCATTTTATTTTGTCTATTTCATTTTTTTTTCAAAGATATTTTGTGGTTTTCAGTATATAGGTCCTTCACATTCCTTGCTAAGTTTATTCCTAGGTATTTTATTTTATGTTGTTGCAATTGTATAAGTAATTTTTTTGGTTCACTTTCCAATGTTTCATTGTTGGCATATAGTAAAGCAGTGCACTTTTGTATATTGATTTTGTGTCCTGCAACTTTACTGTATTGGTTTATTGTTTCAAATAGTTTTATGGTGGAGTATTTGGCATTTTCTTTTTTTTTAAATTATTTTTATTTATTCATTTTAGAGGGGAGGGAGAGAGAGAGAGAGAGAGAGAGAGAGAGAGAGAGAGAGAGAGAGAGAAGGGTGGAGGAGCAGGAAGCTTCAACTCCCATATGTGCCTTGACCGGGCAAGCCCAGGGTTTTGAACCGGCGACCTCAGTATTCTAGGTCGACGCTTTTATCCACTGCGCCACCACAGGTCAGACGGCATTTTCTATATACATGATCATGTCGTCCACAAAAAATAATAACTTTACTTTTTCTTTCCCAATATGGTTGCCTTTTATTTATTTCTTTTGCACGATTGCTCTGGCTAAGACTTCCATAATTATGTTCAATAAGAGTATAGATAGTGGGCAGTTTTCCCTTCCTGATTTCAGAGGAAAACCCTTCACTTTTTTTTCTTTTTACCATTTAGTATATTAGCTGATGGATTATCATATATGGCCTTTATTATGTTGAACTTCTTACCTTCTATTCCAATTTTAGTGAGTGTTTTTTTTTATTTATTTTTAATGGGGTGACATCAGTAAATCAAGATACATATATTCAAAGATAACATGTCCAGGTTATCTTGCAGTTCAATTATGTTGCATACCCATCACCCAAAGTCAGATTGTCCTCTGTCACCTTCTATGTAGTTCTCTTTGTGCCCCTCCCCCTCCCCCTTCCCTCTCTCTCTCCCCCCTCCCCCCATAACCACCACACTCTCATCAATGTCTCTTGGTCTCACTTTTTTTAAAAAAATAATTTTATTTTTTTAATGGGGCGACATCAATAAATCAGGATACATATATTCAAAGATAAGTCCAGGTTATCTTGTCGTTCAATTATGTTGCATACCCATCACCCAAAGTCAGATTGTCCTCTGTCACCTTCTATCTAGTTTTCCCCCACCTGTAACCACCACACTCTTATCAATGTCTCTTAGTTTCACTTTTATGTCCCACCTACGTATGGAATAATGCAGTTCCTGGTTTATTCTGATTTACTTATTTCGCTTCATATCATGTTATCAAGATCCCACCATTTTGCTGTAAATGATCCGATGTCATCCTTTCTTATGGCTGAGTAGTATTCCATAGTGTATATGTGCCACATCTTTCTTATCCAGTCATCTATTGACGGGCTTTTTGGTTGTTTCCATGTTCTGGCCACTGTGAACAATGCTGCAATAAACATGGGGCTGCATGTGTCTTTACGAATCAATGTTTCTGAGTTTTTGGGGTATATACCCGGTAGAGGGATTGCTGGGTCATAAGGTAGTTCTATTTTCAGTTTTTTGAGGAACCACCATACTTTCTTCCATAATGGTTGTACTACTTTACATTCCCACCAACAGTGGATGAGGGTTCCTTTTTCTCCACAACCTCTCCAACATTTGCTATTACCTGTCTTGTTAATAATAGCTAATCTAACAGGTGTGAGGTGGTATCTCATTGCAGTTTTGATTTGCATTTCTCTAATAACTAAAGAAGATGAGCATCTTTTCATATATCTGTTGGCCATTTGTATTTCTTCCTGGGAGAAGTGTCTGTTCATATCCTCTTCCCATTTTTTTATTGGATTGTTTGTTTGTTTGTTATTGAGTTTTAGGAGTTCTTTGTATATTTTGGATATTAGGCCCTTATCTGAGCAGGTGTTTAAAAATATCATTTCTCAATTACTTGGCTGTCTGTTTATCTTGTTATCAGTTTCTCTTGCTGAGCAAAAACTTCTTAGTCTGATGTAGTCCCATTCATTAATTTTTGCTTTCACTTCTCTTGCCTGTGGAGTCAAATTCATAAAATGCTCTTTAAAGCCCAGGTCCATGAGTTTAGTACCTATGTCTTCTTCTATGTACTTAATTGTTTCAGGTCTTATGTTTAGATCTTTGATCCATTTTGAGTTCATTTTAGTACAGGGAGACAAACTGTAGTCCAGCTTCATTCTTTTGCATGTGGCTTTCCAGTTTTCCCAGCACCATTTGTTGAAGAGGCTTTCTTTTCTCCATTGTGTGTTGTTGGCCCCTTCATCAAAAATTATTTGACCATATATATGTGGTTTTATTTCTGGGCTTTCTATTCTGTTCCATTGGTCTGAGTGCTTATTTTTCTGCCAATGCAATGCTGTTTTGATTGTCGTGGCCCTACATAGAGTTTGAAGTCAGGTATTGTAATGCCCCCAGCTTCATTCCTTTTCTTTAGGATTGCTTTGGCTATTCGGGGCTTTTTATAATTCCATATAAATCTGATTATTTTTTGCTCCATTTCTTTAAAAAATGTCATTGGAATTTTGATGGGAATTGCATTAAATTTGTATATTGCTTTGAGTAATATGGCCATCTTGATTATATTTATTCTACCTAAACAAGAACAAGAAATATTCTTCCATCTCATAATATCTTTTTCGATTTCCCTTAACAATGGTTTATAGTTTTCATTGTATAAGTCCTTTACATTCTTTGTTATGTTTATTCCTAGGTATTTTATTATTTTTTTGTTGCAATCGTGAAGGGGATTATTCTTTTGAATTCATTCTCAAATGTTTCATTGTTGGCATATAGAAAGGCTATTGACTTCTGTATGTTAATTTTGTATCCTGTGACCTTACTGTATTGGCTTATTGTTTCTAGTAGTTTTTTTGTGGATTCTTTGAGGTTTTCGATGTATAGGATCATATCATCTGCAAAAAGTGATACCTTTACTTCTTCTTTTCCGATATGGATGCCTTTTATTTCTTTGTCTTGTCTGATTGCTCTGGCTAGAACCTCTAGTACCACATTAAATAAGAGTGGAGAGAGTGGACAACCCTGTCTTGTTCCTGATTTAAGGGGGAAAGCCTTCAGTTTTGTGCCATTTAGTATGATGTTAGCTGATGGTTTATCATATATGGCCTTTATCATGTTGAGATATTTTCCTTCTATACCCATTTTGTTGAGAGTCTTAAACATAAAATTGTGTTGTATTTTATCAAAAGCCTTTTCTGCATCTATTGATAATATCATGTGGTTCTTGTTCTTTGTTTTGTTGATATGGTGTATTATGTTAACCGTTTTACGTATGTTGAACCATCCTTGAGATTCTGGGATGAATCCCACTTGATCATGATGTATTATTTTTTTAATATGTTGTTGTATTCGATTTGCTAGTATTTTGTTTAATATTTTAGCATCTGTATTCATTAGAGATATAGGTCTGTAGTTTTCTTTTTTTGTGCCATCCTTGCCTGTTTTTGGTATAAGGGTTATGTTTGCCTCATAAAATGTGTTTGGAAGTATTGTTTCTTCTTCAATTTTTTGGAAGACTTTCAGTAGAATAAGAACCCAGTCTTCTTTGAAGGTTTGATAAAATTTGCTGGTATAGCCGTCTGGGCCTGGACTTTTATTATTGGGGAGGTTTTCAATATTTTTTTCTATTACTTCTCTACTAATAGGTCTGTTTAGGCTTTCTGCTTCTTCTTGACTCAGTCTAGGAAGGTTGTACTGTTCTAGGAATTTATCCATTTCTTCTAGGTTGTTGAATTTAGTGGCATAAAGTTTTTCATAGTATTCTACAATAATTCTTTGTATATCTACGATGTCTGTGGTGATTTCTCCTCTTTTATTTTGGATTTTGTTTATATGGGTTCTTTATCTTTTTTCCTTGGTAAGTCTTACCAAGGGTTTGTCAGTTTTGTTGATCTTTTCAAAGAACCAGCTCCTTGTTCTATTAATTTTTTCTATAGTTTTTCTGTTCTCTATTTCATTTATTTCTGCTCTGATTTTTATTATCTCCTTTCTTCGGCTGGTTTTGGGTTGTCTTAAGTTCCTTAAGTGGTTCACTTGGGCTCTCTCTTGTTTGTTCATATAGGCCTGAAGTGATATGAACTTTCCTCTTATCACTGCTTTTGCTGCATCCCATAGATTCTGATATGTCGTATTGTCATTTTCATTTGTCTGTATATATCTTTTGATCTCTGCACTTATTTCTTCCTTGACCCATTCATTCTATAAAAGTATGTTGTTTAGTTTCCACATTTTTGTGGGATTTTTTTTCCTCTTTTTTGCAGTTGAATTCTAGTTTCAAGGCTTTATGATCAGAAAATATGCTTGGAACAACTTTGATTTTTCTGAATTTGCTGATGTTGTTTTTGTGGCCCAACATATGGTCAATTCTTGAGAATGATCCATGTACACTGGAAAAAAATGTATACTCAGTCACTTTGGGATGAAATGTCCTGTAGATGTCTATCATATCCGGGTGCTCTAGTATTTTGTTTAAGGCCACTATATCTTTGTTGATTCTCTGTTTGGATGACTGAACTAGAGCCGTCAGCGGTGTATTGAGGTCTCCAAGTATGATTGTATTTTTTCAGTTTTTGTTTTAAGGTCAATAAGTAGCTGTCTTATATATTTTGGTGCTTCTTGGTTTGGTGCATATATATTAAGAATTGTTATGTCTTCTTGATTCAGTGTGCTCTTAGCCATTATGAAATGGCCATTTTTGTCTCTGAGTACTTTTGCTGTCTTGTAGTCAGTATTATCAGATATGAGTATTGCTATGTCTGCTTTTTTTTGGATGTTATTTGCTTGGAGTATTGTTTTTCAGCCTTTCACTTTGAATTTGTTTTTATCCTTGTTACTTAAATGAGTTTCTTGTAGGCAGCATACAGTTGGATTTTCTTTTTTGATCCATTCTGCTACTCTGTGCCTTTTTATTGGTGAGTTTAATCCGTTTATTTTTAGTGTAATTATTGACACTTGTGGGTTCCCTATTGCCATTTTATAAATTGCTTTCTGTTAGTTTTGTGTCTTGTTTGATCCTTCTCTTTTGTTTTTCTACCTTTTGTTTTTATTTGGTTGTGTTCCATACATCTTTCCTCTGTTGCTATCTTTTTTTAAATCATGTGCTTCTGTGGTGGTTTTTTCAATGGTGGTTACCATTAAGTAATGCAAAGGGTTCCTACCCTGTTCATTGTAGTGCACTATTTTGTGAGTACTTTTGCACTCCATTGCCCTTTGCTACTGTTAATCTCCATCCTCTCCCCCCTTTCTTTTTGTTGTCACAGTTTAAAGTTGGTTTTATTGTGTTCTTCTTGGAGCTTTTACTTGTGGCTTTGTTTTTTTATTTATTCTTTGTATCTGATTGGAGAACCCCCTTTAGTATTTCCTGGAGTGGGGGTTTTCTGGTGATAAATTCCCTCATCTTTTCTGTATCTGTGAATGTTTTTATTTCTCCTTCATATTTGAAGGATAGCTTTGATGGGTATAGTATTTGTGGCTGAAAGTTCCTCTCTTTCAAGACTTTAAATATTGGGGTCCACTCTCTTCTACCTTGTAGAGTTTCTGTTGAGAAATCTGATGATAATCTAATGGGCCTTCCTTTATATGTTGTATTCTTCTTTTCCCTGGCTGCCTTGAGAATTTTTTCTTTGCAGTTGGTTTGTGCCAATTTCATTATGATGTGCCTTGAAGTAGGTTTGTTGGGGTTAAGAAAACTTGGAGTTCTGTTTGCTTCTAGAATTTGAGGTTTAATTCTTTCCACAGGCTTGGGAAGTTCTCATCTATTATTTGTTTGAGTATGTTCTCCATTCCATTTTCTCTCTCTTCTCCCTCTGATATACCTATTATTCTTATGTTATTCTTTTTGATGGAGTCAGATAATTCCTGTAGGGCTATCTCATTTTTTTTTATTTTTGAGTCTCTTTCTTCTTCTTTTTGTTGTGCCTCAAGTTGCTTGTCTTCTATTTTGCTAATCTTCTCTTCTATCTGGACTGTTCTATTAGCTAAGCTTGTTACTTCGTTTTTCAGCTCGTGAATTAAGTTTTTCATCTCTGTTTGATTTGTTTTTATAGTTTCAATTTCCTTGGAGATATGCTCTTTTTGTTCATCGAGTTGTTTTCTGAGCTCCCTAAATTGCCTTTCTGTGTTTTCTTGTATATCTCTGAGTATTTTTAGTATTTCTATTTTAAATTCTCTGTCGTTTAACTCCAAGGTTTCCAATATCTTAATTTTTTTCTCTATAGATTTTTCCTCATCTCTCTGTGTTACCTCTCTTTCTTTTGTATCCATGATATTCAATTTTCTCTTCTTTAATGGCATCTGAGGGTGGTTTTGTTGATAGTATTAATGAGATTTAATAAGGGATAAAAAGTTAAAAAAATAAAAATAAAAAATAAAAAATTGAGGTGTTTTTTTAAAAAATTAATCATTAAATAAAGAAAATTAAAATAAGATAAAAATTTGAGAAGAAAGGGAATTATTCCTTCTCCTCTTTTTTTCCTCTCCTCTCCTCTCCCCTCTTTCTTGAGAAAATCTTGTGGTGAACTGTGAATTATATTGTACTAAATAGAACAAACAATACCTGTAGTGGAGGGCCTGAATTGGGGAGAAGTAATAAAAGGGTAAAGGAAAAAAAATAACAGAAAAAGAGAAATATATATATATATATATATAATATAAATATATTTAAATATATATATATATTTAATATATATATTCAAAGGGGGGCAGTATAGACCCACAAAAAGCAAAAAAGGAAAAAATTTGGGTCAAGAATAAAATGATTTGCTTTTAGGTGTTGGCTGACTAAGAGTTATGATGAGAGGAATAAGAGGGAAACAAGATAAAGGGGTAGAAAATTAAGAAATTACTATTGTATTTAGTGGAACAAGAACTAGATAAAATGGAGAGCCAGGGATGGGAGCACTGCTAATGAGTTAAAAAGGTGAAGTAAAAACCTGCCAAAAAACCACAAACTTAAGTTTGAGTCCCAGATAAGATAATTTGTTTGTTATTGAGGTTTGAATGAGAGAAGATGTAAAGGAGAAAGGAAGAGACTAATATAGAGGGAGAAAAGAGAGAGAGAGAGAGAAGACGAAACCACTAAACAAAGAAAAAAGATAAAGGAGGAGAGAGTGAGAGAGTTAGGGGTTTTGGATTGCAGCCCTCATAGAGAGAAAGGAGGAGGAAAGAAAAGATAATGGGAGATGTAACACTTATGGGTAGTGTAGTTCAAAGAGAGGTGAGAGTAAGACTAAGAGAGAATTAAACGACCAAATTGGAATAGGAAAAAAAAATCAAGAATGAAGAAAAGAGACACAGATGAACAAATATAATAAAATGGGGTATGTTATAAAGTCTGCAGATTATTCTTGATTTTGAGAGGTAATCATCTTGTTTTTTCTTTTCTGTCTCTCTTCCTGGTCAGTGACTTTGTACCCTGGGTTCTGCCCCTGTGGCACGCTCTGGTAGAGGTTTGCAGTTGATAATTCTCTATGGAAATGTCATGTATTGGGCTTCTGTCTCATTGGCAGTCAAGGCTCATTAGCGTTTATAGGCTCCAACAGTGAGAGGGTCTCTCACTGTGCAAGTGTTCCTGGAGCCTCTCTCCTATTCTTTCCTTCCACAATTGGAAACCTGGTAATCCAGCTATGGGGTTGCTGCTGCCTCTGCCTGGATAGTAAGAGGCTCAAAGAGCTGGCAACTCCCCCCTTTATTCCCACTCAGCACAAGGCTCTGAGTAAGGCTCAGTCAGTCAGAGCTGCTAGCATAATCAGGCGGGGCTTCCATCCACTCAAAGACCTCTGGCTCTGTCCCTCTGTGGGATAACATGGGTGCCCACTCCTGAGGCGTTCGGAAGAATCTCTTGCCCACTCTCCGTGCACGCCGACCATGATGTCAGACCAGCCACGTCACACTTTGAGTGAAACCTCTGCCCGCCCGGAAAAGTTTCAGCATTGGAATTGGCTCTCGCTCTCTCCCTGTGGCGGCCCCCTCAGGGTGCTGGGGCGGCTCGGAGATTCCACTCCTGGCCCGGTCACAGACCTCTGACTCTGCTCCTCTGTGGGAAAACACGGGCACTCACCCCTGAGGAGTTCGAAGGAATCTCTTGCGCACTCTCTGTGCGCGCCGACCTGGATATCAGGCCAGTCGTCTCTCACTCCGAGAAAGCCCTCCGCCCACATGGAAAAGTTCTGGCATTGGAATTGGCTTTTGCTACGTCCCCATGTGCGGCTATCCCAGGGTGCTGGGGCGGCCAGGAGATTCCGCTTTCAGCCCACACACAGGCCCCTGACTCTGCCCCTCTGTGGGAAAACACGGGTGCCCACCCCTGAGGAGTTTGGCGGAATCTCCTGCCTACTCTCCATGCGCGCTGACCAGGATATCAGGCCAGCAGCCTCTCACTCCGAGAAAGCCCTCCACCCGCACAGAAAAGTTCCAGCATTGGAATTGGCTCCAGTTCCCTCCCCGTACCCGGTCCCCTCAGGGCGCTGGGGCTCCTCAGAGATTCTGCTTTTTGCCCACAGAGAGGCCTCTGACTCTGCCTCTCTGTGGGTTATCATGGGCAGCGCCCACCCCTGAAGTGTTCGTAGGAATCTCTCGCCCACTATCCATGAGCGCCGACCAGGAGATGCAGAAAATGGCTGCCCCACTTGTCTTTCTTTGTCTGGGTTTGGCGTGCATGTTAGCTTGAATTGCCCAGGTTTTTTCTCGGCTTGGATCTCCGTGCCACAGCCTGGTTTGGCTGTTTGTACTGCGGCCTGGATCTATTCACTCTCTATCCCCTCCTTAGTTTCTATATTCTCAGTTCTCAGTGAAAGCCATCCTGTTTGGGTTAGAGAGGAAGGTGGAGCATTTCTTACTCCCTATTTCCCCCGGGGTTTGATCATATATCTAGCCAATCTTTCGCTCAACCATACCTTTGGGTGTGTTGCGAAGCATCTGAAGGCTCCAAGGATAGGTTTTTCTGTTTCTAGTTGAAGATCTTGTTGAGTTTATGGGGAGATTTATCGGTATCGCTTCCTACCGTGCCATCACTCTCGTGAGTGTTTTAAACAAAGGATATTGTATCTTATTTAATGCCTTTTCTGCATCTATTGATAAAATCACACAATTTTTGTTCTTTGTTTTGTTGAAATGTTGTATTATTTTTATTGATTTCTGTAAGTTGAACCATCCTTGTGAGCCTGGAATGAATCTCACTTGATTGTGGTATACTATTATTTTTTTTTATCTGTTGTTGTATTCTATTTGCTAGTATTTTGTTTAGGATTTTTGTGTCTGTATTCATTAGAGATACTGGTTTATAGTATTCTCTTTTTGTGTTGGCCTTGACAAGTTTTGGTATGAGGGTTATGTTGGCTTCATTCAATGTGTTAGGGCATAGTGCTTCTTTCATTTTTTGAAAGACTTTGAAAAGGATAAGTACCAAATTTTCTTTGAAAGTTTGGTAGAAATCACTATTATAGCCATCTGTTCCTGGATTTTTGTTTTGGGGGAGTGTTTGATAGTTGTTTCTATTTCCTTCCTGCTTATAGATTTATATAGGGTTTTCACTTCTTCATGGCTCAGTCTAGGAAGATTCTATAGTTCTAGGAATTTGTGCACTTCCTCTATGTTGTTGAATTTGGTGGCATATAATCCTCCATAATACAGTATTCTACTATGATTTTTTGTATATTTATGATGTCAGTGGTAATTTCTCCTCTTTCATTTCTGATTTTGTTTATATGAGTCCTTCCTCTTTTATCCTTAGTCTGGTGAGTGATTTGTTGATTTTATTGATCTTTTCAAAGAACCAGCATGTTGCTATATTATTTTTTTTATAATTTTTTGTTCTTTATTTTATCTAGTTCTGCTCTAATTTTTATTATTTCCTTTCTTTTACTGACTTTAGATTGCCTTTGTTTTTTTTTTGTATTTTAGTTCCTTAAGATGTGATGTTAGGTTGTTTATTTGGGATGTTTCTTGTTTCTTTATATAAGCCTGTATAGACATAAATTTTGTTCTTATTATTACTTTTGCTGCATGCCAGAAATTTTGATATGTTGTTTTGTCATTTTCATTTGTCTGTATATATCTTTTGATCTCTGCTTTTATTTATTCTTTGACCGAGTCATTTTTTAGAAGTATACTGTTTAATTTCTACATTTTTGTACATTTCTTTCTTTTTACAGTTGAATTCTAATTTCAAAGTGTTATGATCAGATAAAATTATTGGTATAATTTAAATTTTACTGAATTTGTTGATGCTAGTTTTATGGCCCAACACATGATCTATCCTTGAGAAAGTTCTATGCACACTGGAGAAGAATGTATAATCTGAGGTTTTGGGATAAAATGTCCTATAAATATCTATTATGTCCATTTGGTCCACAGTGTCATTTAAGGCTAATATTTCTTTATTGATTTTCTGTTTGGATGATCTATCTAAAGCCACCAATGTTATGTTGAAATCTCCAAGTATGATTATGTTTTTCTCTTCTTCTATTTTCAGATCAGTGAGTATATGTAATATATTTTGGTGCTCCCTGGTTCAGTGAATATATATTAAGAAGTGTTATATCTTCTTCATATAATGTCCTCTTTATCATTATGAAATATCTATCTTTTTTTCTGGTTAATTTTGTTGTCTTAAAATCATCATTGTCAGATATGAGTATGGCTACACCTGCTTTTCTTTGTGTTTTATTTGCTTCAAGAATCATTTTCAACCTTTTACTTTGAGTCTACTTTTGTCCTTGCAGCTTAGATTTGTCCTTTGAAGGCAGCATATGGTTGGATTTTACTTTTTGATCTAATCTGCTCCTCTGTACATCTTCATTGCTGAGTTCATTCCATTTATATTTAGGACAATTACTGACACTGGAGGATTTTCTATAACCAATTTATATTTTATTTTCTGGTAGCTCTATGTCTTGTTTTGTTTTTCTTTTTTTTTGTTTCTGTCAACTGTTTTTTTGTTTGTTAGTATTTCATATTTCTTTCCCTTATTTCTTTTTTTTAAGCTGTGTATTTCAATGGTGGCTTTTACGTTTATGTTAGTAAGAAAAAAATGTTCATGTGTACAAGAGCTCTTTGTCTTATGAGTGCTTCTGCACTCCATCCTCCTTTGCTACTGGAGATTTTTATCCTCTCCCCTTTTATGTTATTGTTGTCACTGGTTGTTCTTGTTTTTATTGTGACCTTGTTGGAATTTTTACTTGTAGTTTTCTTCAGTTTTGTTCTTTGTATCTTGTTGAATAGCCCTCTTGAGTATTTCCTGCAGTGGGGGTGTTCTGGTGATAAATTATCTCAGCTTCTGTATATCTGTGAAAGTCTTTATTTCTCCTTCATATTTGAAGGATAACTTTGATGAATATAGCATTCCTGGCTGGTAATTCCTCTCTTTCAGTATTTTGAATATTTTGGTTCACTCTCCTCTGACTTGTAGAATTTCCATTGAGAAGTCTGATGATAACTTAATGGCCTTTCTTTTATATGTTATGGTCTTTTCTTCAGTTTCCTTGAGTATTCTTTCTTTTTCATTGATTTTTGACAATTTTATTATGATGTGCTTTGGAATAGGTATGTTTGTGCTACAGTAACTCAGCATTCACCTTGCTTATTGGATTCGAGGCTCTAGCTCTTTCTATAGGCTTGGAAAATTCTCATCAATTATTTGCTTGAATAAGCTCTCCATTCCCTTCTCCCTCTCTTTTTCCTCTGATGCAGACAATTCTTATAGAGCTCTCTCAGTTTTTTTTAATATGTGATTCTCTCTCCTCTTCTCTCTATAGCATCTGTAGTTGCCTGTCTTCAATGTCACTGATTCATTCCTCTATTAAGCTTGTTTTATTATTTAAACTTGCTACCTCAGTCTTCAATTCATTTACTCAATTCTTCATGTCTGTTTTTAAAGTTTCAATATCCTTAGTGAGGTACTCATTTTTATCATTAATTTGTTTTCTGGGCTAATTAAGTTGTCTAATGGTGTCATCTTACATCTTGTTGAGAATTTTTAGAACTTCAATTTTGAATTCTCTGTCATTTAACTCCACAGTTTTCTTGTGATTGAGATATTTTTCTGGAGATTTTTCATTTTCTTTCTGGATTATGTTTCTGTCTTGTGTAGCCACAGTATTTGATTTCTTTTTTCTTGATGCCATTTGAGAGTGGAATTGTTAAGAAACTTAACACAAAACAACTAAAAAATAAAATTAAAATAAAAATACAATAAAAATATAAAAATTTAAAAAATTATGACAAAAAACATACAATAAAAAATCAAAAGCAAAGAAAAAATCAAAAACAAAACTTCAAAGAAAATAAGAATAAAAAATATAAAAGTTAAAGACAATAAAATTCAAAACAAAAGGAGAGGAAGAAGAAAAAAATTTAAAAAAATAAAAATAAATTTTGATTTTGAGAGTTTTCTTCCTTTAAGTGTTACAGTATTATAATTTTTACCTCTGTGAAGTTACTGGGCTATCTACTGCTGAGATATTGCTCTTTCAATGATGTGGTGGGGGGCCCAGTCACGTTGGTGAGTGGGGCATGTTGTGAAGGCTTTAAGGCTTCTGCCTTATGGCTTCTACTTTACGGCTTCAGCTTTCTGGTTTTAAGGCTCTAGATATAGTGATCTCAGGTTTCTCTGTGCCATTTCCAATATCTCAAAATACCTGGGAACTGGAAATGCCTTTGTTCTTCAGCAGAGAGTGGCTCTGGAATGATAGCTGTGAGGTTTGTCTCTGCTACTCTTGGTACTGTGAGATGAGAGAGGCAACCTGGAAGACTAATGGGGCTTCACTCTAGTTTTCTCTGTCTCTGCCAAGTGCAGGCTTCAGGCAGACCACAGGAGCAGTGGTCACTACCCTGCACTCTGGCTGCTTTGGCTTATCTCCCTCTCTGCCCTTCTGTCTGAATGCTCCTTCCCACAGAAAAATATCCAGTAACTCTGAGTTCTCCTGTTTGCAATGCTCCAACAAAACCCAGAGAGCCTGTGTTTCCCTCCTTCCTTAGTCCAGCAGAAAAAACAAACAAACCAAAAATCCCCCAAAACAACAACAACAACTAAAAACAGTCACTCCAGATTCATCTTCTCTCCTCTCCAAAGCCCACTGCTAATGTGTTTTAACTTCCAGCCCTTTTTTCAACCCCTCCCACCTTTAGTCCATTTGGTATGTGGATCTTTAGGTGCTACTGTGAGCTCAGCTGAGGTTCTTTTATTGCATTATACTTGATCAATTTGTTGAAATTTCAAAGGGAAAGATTAAGAATATCTCTCATGCTGCCACTCTTCTAAAGTTCAGAATTTTCCATTTAATATTTTTGGATCACAGTTGGCTTCAGTTAATTGAAATTGCATAAACCAGGGAAGGAATTGAAACTGGGAAGACTACTAGAACTTGAGTGTTTGTTGAAGAAGGAGGATGTTTGTTTTTTATCAGTTTGTTTTTTACTTAGAATTGGTCTTAAAATAGTTAATATTTCTGTAAGATGGCAATACTTTTCCCCAAAACCTAGGGATTTTTTTTTTTTTTTTTGCTTGTTCCTTTGGCTTTTTTTTTTGTTTTGTTTTGTTTTTTTTTTTTTGTATTTTTCTGAAGCTGGAAACGGGGAGAGACAGTCAGACAGCCTCCGGGATGCACCCAACCGGGATCCACCGGGCACGCCTACCAGGGGGCGTCGCTCTGCCCACCAGGGGGCGATGCTCAGCCCCTCCGGGGTGTCGCTCTGTTGCAACCAGAGCCACTCTAGCACCTGGGGCAGAGGCCAAGGAGCCATCCCCAGCATCCGGGCCATCTTTGCTCCAATGGAGCCTCGCTGTGGGAGGGGAAGAGAGAGACAGAGAGGAAGGAGAGGGGGAGGGGTGGAGAAGCAGATGGGCGCTTCTCCTTTGTGCCCTGGCCAGTAATTGAACCTGGGACTTCTGCACGCCAGGCCGACGCTCTACCACTGAGCCAACTGGCCAGGGCCATGTTCCTTTGGTTTTGAAACACAATACATTGGAAAGAGAAGGAGAGGCACTATGGGGCCTCTTTGAAAGCACAGTTGAATCCATATTTTCCATTGAATGAAAATGAATGCTTAGGTATAATCCACAAAATAAAATCAGTCATTGTATAGATTACCATGAATCTACATACATTTTAAGTGTATTCAAATATTTTGCATTTAGCAATAAAAATTTTGTTAATTTTTTTTCATTTTTTTTTTTTATTTTTCTGAAGCTGGAAATGGGGAGAGACAGTCAGACAGACTCCCGCATGCGCCCGACCGGGATCCACCCGGCACGCCCACCAGGGGGCGATGCTCTGCCCCTTTGGGGCCACTCTAGCGCCTGGAGCAGAGGCCAAGGAGCCAACCCCAGCGGCCGGGCCATCTCTGCTCCAATGGAGCCTTGGCTGCGGGAGGGGAAGAGAGAGACAGAGAGGAAGGAGGGGGGGTGGAGAAGCAAATGGGTGCTTCTCCTATATGCCCTGGCCAGAAATTGAACCCGGGTCCCCCGCACGCCAGGCCGACACTCTACCACTGAGCCAACTGGCCAGGGCCTTTTTTTTCATTTTTAATGTTCTTTTTTATTTGTTATTATTTCATTTTTATAGCAAAATTCCCTTATGGCAAGTGAGATATTTGGCAAAAATGTCTATCACAAAGATGTTATCATGAAAGTACTTAGAACCATATATTCACAGGTTCTAGGAATTAAGATATGGACATAATTGGGAACAGAAAAGAGACATCATTCTTTCTTTCATGTATTCATAGTATTACTTTTTCTATAAAAAGAAACAAAGTATCTCACTATATACTGAAGTCTACATATTTCATTCAGCTGAGTGTCAACACACTTTTAGTGACATTAATGAGTCCAGTAAAATCCAAACACAGTTCTTCTCTTTATTGGGTCTTATCTTCTAGTAGAGAAGATATAAGTATATATCTAATTAACAAATAAATATATGTGTTAAAAGCTATTAAGGAAAATAAAAGCTAAAAGAAGACAAGGAGAGGCTGAAAATAAGGATGTTACTTTAGCATATTGATATAAACCTTCATCACAAATTTGGTTAAAGTACAAGGTCTGAGTTGAACTGGGAGAGGGTTGATAACAAGAGGGAAGTTTTGGGTAGCAAAAGATTATAGATGGATTCTACCATCTATATTAGAAATAGTATTAGAAATAATTAGAATATATATTAGAAATATATAAATATTAGAAATAATATTTATTATAACAACTTTTGCAAACTTTCAATACTCTCCTCAAGCTTTTGACTTTATTCTTCAAAATACCTATTTTGTAAAAACAGGAAGAAATTTGCAAATATCTGTCATGATTCATTTCAGCATTTTACCACAGTCTCAAAGATATCCTTTCTTCTGTTCAAGGCCACTTCATTTTGTGCCTGTGATCCCATACCTTAAATCATATATTCTAAAACATTAATCCATTCAGATGATGGCTGTCTGTTTCTTGTACCATTAATATTTCTGTGTCTTCTGGATTGTCTGTCCACTATACATAAAAGTTTTAAGATATATAAAAAAAACACAAATAAATTTTTTTATACTGGCTTCTTCTGGTTAGCTTCAAATTACCCTTCTCCCATTCTTAAACTAATTTTTGAAATTGCAATTTATTATTATTTTTTTTGTGGCAGAGACAGAGAGGTACAGATAGGGACAGACAGACAGAAAGGGAGAGAGATGAGAAGCATTAATTCTTTATTGTGGCTCTTTTGTCTCCTTAGTTTTTCATTGATTGCTTTCTTATATATGCCTTGATTGGGGGGCAACAACAGAGCAAGTGACCCTTTGCTCAAGCCAGTGACCTTGGGCCTAAGCCAGCAACTTTGGGCTTCAAGCCAGTGACCTTGGGCTCAAGCCAGTCACCATGGGGTCATGCCTGTCATCCCACGCTCAAGCCTGTGTGCCTGCGCTCAAACTGGTGAGCCCCCACTCGAGCTGAATGATTGCACACTCAAGCCGGATGAGCTTAAACTCAAGCTCGTGACCTCGGTGTTTTGAACCTGAGTCCTCCACATTCCAGTCTGACACTCCATCCACTACCCTACTGCCTGCTCAGCCTGAAATTTTAATTTATATTCACTCTTCATTACTTCTTTACCTTCTGTATCTCCTTCATTCTCTTTAATATGGCTTTTGGGGTTTTGTCCAAAATAATTTTAGTTAAAACTGCCTTTATTAAGGTTTTCAATGACATCCAAGTTATAAAATTCAATAGTTATTTTTATTCAGTTATTACTTTATTAGATTTCTCTACTAAATTCATCAGTGCTTATTGGTCTTAAACTTTTGAAACTTTCCACTCTCTTAGCTACTTTGACACTGTTTTCTTGACTACACTTTTGTCTATCTTCTTTATAGGCTTATCTTTTCTGTCTGCTAATAAATGAAAGTATTATGAGTCTTATTTTTAGTCTAATATTTGTCTCATACTGCACATATATGTTTGATCTTACCTATTTCATATCTTCTTGTTGATAACTCCCAAATATGGGTTCCTAATTATAAGTTCTCCTCAAAACTTTGGAATAATTTTCTCATCATCCAGAGATATTTCAAACCTAGATTTCCCATAGACATATCAAATGCTAACATTTCCAAAATTAAAATTCATTATCACTGTTCTAAATATTTCTCTTATTTTAATTTTTCTTAGTTTATGACTTCAGAATCTATTTATATAACTTGAAAAACACAAAATAACTTTAGATTCCCCATGCCCTATCATCACCAAAATTGTTTAATTATAAAATCATGTTGATTTCATTTCATAAATATTTTCTAAAACATTCCTTACTTTTATATTTTTACTACTATAATTTATTAATCAAAATATTGATGTTTTGCCTATACTTCTGACAATAGTCTCCTAAATGGGCTCCTCTCTTGTCTGGTCCATCCCCACTCCATTATGTATATCACAAAGAGATGTGTGTGATGACCAGTTCTGATCAGGTCACTTCCATGTCTAAAATTTCAATATTTCATCATCCCCGTCAAAATACATTGTAAACCTCCTGACACAGCACACAGGACTTTCCTAGATCACTAGATTTATCTTACACCATTGCTTATCTCACATTTTTGATTTTCAGTAATATCGAACCTGTTTTAGCTGCAGTCCTCACATAAATGTTGACAGCACTCTTTTAAGATGTTATTCATGCTGTTCCACACACCTCCACACATATAACACATTTTAATTACATATATATGTATTTTATATCATATATATCTGTATTATTTTCATACTATATACATATATGTAGTATTAAAATAATATATATCAATATCAATGTATGTATCACTTGTTTTATAATTTTTATGTATATCTACTCAAATAGATTGCAAAGGCAAGAACCTGTGCTTGGGATCCTGAAGAGAGCCTCCATTATAAAAAGCACACATATTATCCTCGCAAGTTCTGAAAGCACTGAGAACCAAACAAATGGTGAAATTGGGGCCAAAGTGTTGGTTTTATTACTAGGAGTGTCTAAGTTGGAAGACATAACCTATTCCAAAATACAACGGACATAGTAAGTGAACGGTAAAGTTAGGGAGGTTTATACATCTCATCAGAGCCACTACAGGACCAGTGTTGCCCAATCCACATTAGAAACATTGATCAAGTAAGAACTTAGGCAGGGCAGAAGAAAAATGACAATACTGGTGGACAGCTCAATAATACATAGCAAAAGAAGTCTACAGCTTTCACATTTGTGGTTATTTCTAAATTTAGCAATTAAACAAGCCATGCTTGCTTCAGAGAGACCATGATTAAAGATGAAGAGAAAGCTCCAGAATGTGCTTAAGTAAAAAAATCCTTTCTTATATCTGACCTCTGGTGACGCAGTGGATAAAGCATTGACCTCGAATGCTGAAGTCACCGGTTGGAAACCCAGGGTATGCCTGGTCAACATATAATACATATGGGAATTAATGCTTCTCTCTCTCTCTCTCTCTCTCTCTCTCTCTCTTTCTTTCTCTCTCTCTCTCGAAAAGTGAATAAATAAAAAAATTAAAAATCCTTTCTTATAGTATCTCCAGGGTAGGAGGTAGGTGTTTCTCCTGTAATGTAATTACACTTTCTGTTCCTGGATTCTAGTTTATGGGCCTTATACACTGTAATAACATAATAAGTTTTGAAGAAACTTAATGTTAAACATATAACCAACTGGAGGAGTCATGGAAAGTATAAATAATTAAAACATAGGCAATAAAAGTTAGAACAGTTACCCTAGGAGAGACTTCCAGAATGTGTTTTCAAAGCTTGTGTAACTTTTAAAAAGTAGATTAACACTGGACATTCTTTGTCAATGAATTGCTGTTCTATTACAATGTCTTATAAGAAAATAAAAGCCCTGGCTGGGTATCTCAGTTGCTTAGAGTGTCATCCCAAAATGCTAAGATTGCTAGTCTGATCCCTGGTCAGGTCACATACAAGAATTAACCAGTGAATGCATAAATAAGTGAAACAACAAATCAATGTTTCTCTCTATTTCTTGCCTTTCTTCTCTCTCTTCCCTGAAGAATCAATCAATAAATTTAAAAAATTAAAAAAGAAAATAAAAAAGCAGCTTACAAGCAGATATAGCTTGTTTTGACAAGAAGGATGGAAATGTTTTAAAACTATTTTATGATCCTTAAATATACATCTTACATTGCAAAAATATATATAAATATGCAACATAAGTTCTTCTTTGAAACCAGCAATTATTATTGCATATATTCAAAATGGATTTTTTATATTGATAAGATGTTATATTTGAGGAGTGAGCAATTGGCTGCTGAGATTTTGAACATCCAATAAATAGATTTTCTGCCTAGGTTGCATTATCATAAAATGCATTTTTATAATTACATAGAGGCATATTGAATTGCTTTTGAATTTGCTGTTTTGAATGTCATCAGTTTCAACAGAATATTATGGTATTCTCTGAAGCAAGTAATTTTGCCCGTCGTTCAGCACTTTGATTCACTGCATGTTAACACATCACACACCAACCTGAAGAACCAGTCTTTGTATATTGTTCATTTTGTCTGAAACCTGGACACTTTGAGTTCTTAGATTTTTCTCTGATAAGCCTTGAAACTCAGGTCGAATCTTACTATTTTAGTTTTACCTATTCAGGGACATTTATTGGGAATACAATAGTTCTTCAAATTAAAATTGAATCCTTGCAAAGATGTAAATCTTCCTCTTTCTAGACAGTATAGCTTGGAAAGACTGTTTGTTATTGTGATTAATCCTTATTTTACCTGAAGCTTCTAGTTAATGTTATAAATCCTTTGGCTGAATATATAGACCCCATAATAGTATATTTTTCTATATCTATTGAAACTACGGAATTTGTGGAAAAGTATATTGAGAACTAAGTGATAAGAAATTTTATTTCAATAGATGTTTCTTGAGCAATTTTTTTTGTGAGAATAGGAGAAATACAGAGACAGAGTCCTGCATGTGCCCTGACCAGGATCCACCTGGCAATCCCACTGGGGGCCAATGCTCTGTCCATCTGGGTATGCTTACAACCAAGTTATTTTTAGCACATGAGGTAGATGGCTCCATGGAGCCATCCTCAGTGACAGGGTAGATGAGCTGAATCAATCAAGCCATGGCTGCAAGAGAGAAAGAGAGAGAGAGAGAGAGAAGGGGGAAGGGGAGGAATAGAGAAGCAGATGGTTGCTTCTTTTGTGTGCGCTGACTGAGAATCAAAACAGGGACGTCCACACACTAGGTTGACGCTCTATCACTGAGCCAACTGGTCAGGGCCAAACAATTTGTGTAACTGATATTGCGCTAGGTATTTAGACAGATATAACTGTTTACTACTAAAGAGTTTAGACCAAAATAGAGGGTTTAAGACAAATTTATGAAAGGAATACAGGCCATGAATTTAACATATAGTGCGCATTGTCAGTTCTCAAAAACAAGGTAGATCACATCCAATTTGGGAGATTTTCTAGTTAAAAAGTGCTGCATAACAATACATCCCAAAAGTTAGTGGCACAGAAAATATTCAACTGATTTGACTTACTCTTCTTGTCAAGTAATAATTCCTGATTTTCTATTTTTGTGAGTTTTCTAGATATCTTTTTTAAATTAGATATAAGCCCTGGCCGGTTGGCTCAGCGGTAGAGCGTCGGCCTAGCGTGCGGAGGACCTGGGTTTGATTCCCGGCCAGGGCACACAGGAGAAGCGCCCATTTGCTTCTCCACCCCTCCGCCGCGCTTTCCTCTCTGTCTCTCTCTTCCCCTCCCGCAGCCAAGGCTCCATTGGAGCAAAGATGGCCCGGGCGCTGGGGATGGCTCTGTGGCCTCTGCCTCAGGCGCTAGAGTGGCTCTGGTCGCAACATGGCGACGCCCAGGATGGGCAGAGCATCGCCCCCTGGTGGGCAGAGCGTCGCCCCATGGTGGGCGTGCCGGGTAGATCCCGGTCGGGCGCATGCGGGAGTCTGACTGTCTCTCCCTGTTTCCAGCTTCAGAAAAATGAAAAATAATAATAATAATAATAATAATTAGATATATTAGTCATACTAGTTGCAGCTCAAACTAAAATCATTAGTGATTATCTTTACTAGAGAGTATAATTAGACCAAAAATAATGTTTTTATATTTATTTCAGACTTATTAATTGCTTGCTTGAGTAGAATACTTCAGGCCTGGTTCTAATTGTACATGTGGACAACAATGATCGATCTCGATATGATCTCTATTTATGCTAGTGCAACAGAAAGGAACCTATAGCATGACTGTGCATAATTGGTGCTATGAAATTTACCAAGTCTTTAACACTGACCAACAGAGTCATAATTTAAAGAAGTAAATTAGAAAAAGAAAATAAATATTTATCATATATCCTTCTGTTTCCATGGGGTTTCTAATGATAGTTTTTTATCAGTTATATTATCTCTCTGACCTTAGAAAAGAAAGAAAAAGCGTATTTTCTGGTACTCAAATATAATGAAGACAATTAAATTGAAAAAAATAAATAAAATATTATGCTAAGGCTAAATTAAAGTAGCCAAACTCTGAAGATCAGTGACACTCCAGAGTTCAAATGTATAATAAGAGCAGAAAATGAGTACATTGGGTAGAATGCAAAAAGGTCCAAAAACATGATAAGGAATATTCACAGACCATGCAATGAAGATAATCAAATAATCAATAAATATAAGCAAAATAGATTAGCTGTTTTGTGAACAATTTTTAGTTTAGTACTTAATTCAAATGATAGGTAGAAAAAACTAAAATTGACAGGTTTACATTGTCTATTTGTTGGAGATGTTAAGAGTCAGATTTAGACAGAGAGAGAGAGAGAGAGAGAGAGGAAATAGAAACACTTGCTATGGTTCTGCTTTCTCCATTGGACCAAGACCCCAAACCTTTCTTTAATCTAAGAGGTAAAGGCATTACTCCAAATCTTTAAACATTTTGTATGTGAGAATTATGAATACTGACTAGTTGATAAATTCAGCCTCCTTCTCATGGTTTTTGTTTTCCTTCAGCTTTATTATCTTATCTGTTGCTTGGTCAAATATGTACTATCCTAATATTTTTGTAAGAAACTTCTGGAAGTTGCTCAGTTAAAGTAAACCTGGAAATATTTATGGCATGTCAAAACCACGAGTTGATTAAATTACTCATGATCTTTTCCATACAATATTTACATTGTCCTTAAAACTTATGAATACTTTGCTTATCATGTTTTCATAATGCCATAAACAATTTATTTCTATGAACTAAACCCGAATTGCTGTCAGATTTTAACATTTCAAAAAGTGAAACTATTCAAGCTGCATGAAAATATCCAGTCCATCTTCTTTCTTAAAATTTTTCTTTGAGAAAGATTAAGCATGGCAGTTAAAACTAGTTTTATGCTGGTCCTGGCCGGTTGGCTCAGTGGATAGAGTGTCGGCCTGGTGTATGGACATCCTGGTTTGATTCATGGTCAAGGCACACATAAGAAGCTACTATCTGCTTCTCTCTTCCTCCCTCTCCTCTTTATCTCCCTCTCTCTCTTTTGCAGCCAGTGACTCCATGTGGCCCTGATGCTGAGGATAACTTGATTTGTCCCAGGTCATCATCCACAGATGATAAAGATAGCTCTGTTGATTCAAACATCAGTCCCAGAAGGGGGTTACCAGGTAGACCCCAGTTAGTGTACATTTGGAAGTCTGTCTAACTATTTCCTCTCCTCTCACTTAAAACAAAACAAACTAGTTTTATGCTACCAATACACGTGGCAAATAGAAATAATATAAACTACAACTAGTACTTGCAATTTTAGCTATTCTAGTATTTCCTTAGCTTTCAGATTGCATTTCTTCTCGGCATTTTCACTCACCTAAATTTTTATTACTTATTTTTTTTCAAATTTCATAATTCCTACCTCTAGGAAAACATAAAAGTTCATCCAATGTTCTTAAATGGGAAATGACAGTATGCAAGGTTTATGATTTCTTTTTTCATAAACTATAGATTGAGGAGAAACAGTAACTACTGGAGCTATCTAAATCTTAAAAGAAATCAGTTATGTTTATTTCTACTCACTCTAACCATCTGAATCACTACTTTTCTGGATTACTAGGCAGTATCAATATTAAATTTACACACACTCTAACTCCTTCAACGGGGTAAAAACATTTTTTTTTTTTTACTCACTAAATGGAGCCCAATAATTCTCCCATGGTAGATAAACTGTTCATAATATTTCTAGATTTTATGTATCCAGATCATACCTTTTCTCTATTCATTCAGATATGAAATGTTTAAATACAAACCAATCTATACAATGAGCATGAAAACATTTGATGATCAAGAGCTTTAAAATAAATTTGGTATAATACAGATGAACGACATTCAAAATAAGATATCCTTACTGTTAGTATAAATAGGAAAAAAAGCTTGAGGAAGTTGTGTAAACACAGTAGCATACTTATTATTTGGATATATTTAAATATATGTGGAAGGAAGGTAAGGGTCTGAGTGACTATGGTTTTTACTTATTTTTCATTATTTTGGGCACCAAATTTAGTGCATGAGAAATATTAAATATTCCTTAAGTCATAATGTTTCCAAAGAGAGGAAGGCAAAAGATGAGAAACTCCCTGTATGCAAAATGCTTTCATGGAGGGGAGGGGAGATTTCCCAGACAATTATAAAGGCTCTTCTTTGAAGTATTAGCTCAAACTTCCCTGGGCTAGAACTTGATCTCCCAGCCAAGCCCCTCATTGAAGCGGCTTCTTTGGAGAAACTGAAAATATTCTAAATCTGAGTGTAGTGATGATGGGAAGCTCTCTGAATTTACTAAAATCCATTGAATTGTACACTTTAAATGAGTGAATTTTATGGCATGTAAATTATATATCAATAAAACTGTTAAGTGTTATCTATTGTTAGTAATTACTCTTAGATTAAAGAATGAAAATAAATATATCTACAGACGTTTAGTATTTGGGTGATCAAGAATATAGATATCTAAAACTATATATCTATGTTTCTCAGTTTATATTTATATTTGTTAAAATAAATATTTTATTTTATTTTTCATTTCACAAATATTTATTGAGCACTTAAAAGATGCAAGACAGTGTTTGTACAATAAGTTATTTTGGTCCACTTTTATCTGTCCCCCCAAATTTTCTTTCCTCAGGATATATTACTTTTACAACAAATAAAATAACATTTCTTGGAAGGATATATTCTTTTTGGCCAGAGTAATGACCTGACTAGTAGAAAAGAAAATAAGCTACTTAACTAATTTGTTATGCTATGTTAAAGACCAAAGAAAATGAATATTGGAGTAGAGAGAAGAAATACCATTATATTTTTATTTTTTGACATGAAGAAAACTGTAAAGAATTAATATATGTAATTTATTGAGTTTGAGGATAAGGATACACCATGAAACAATCACCATAATCTATGCCATAAACTTATCCATCATCTCCAAGTTTCTTCTCACCTTGTAATTTACTCTTACAGTTATTATTTATTTTGTGTGATAAAAACACTTAAGAACTACCTTCTTAGAAAATTTTTGAATATACATATAATACATTATTGTTAAATGTAGATACTATGTTGTACAGTAGATTTCTAGGAGTAATTTTATTTAATCAAAACTTTGTACTCTTCAAGTAATACCTCCCTGTTTTTTCCTCTTACTTTATATTTCAAAATGTTCATATTATTTATTTTTAATGAGGAACATTTGGTATATAACATCAGTACTCCAACATTTTTTTACCACTTTTGGCCTCAAAACAGACTTACGTGTTAACAAAGAAGCAATCGTACACAGATTTTAGGAGGAGAATTTACTATTATCTATTATTTCATCACTTATTTCTTCCTAAAATGTTTTATAAGCAATTTTTTTAATAATTTTATTTTTTAATGGGGCGACATCAATAAATCAGGATACATATATTCAAAGATAACATGTCCAGGTTATCTTGTCGTTCAATTAGGTTGCATACCCATCACCCGAAGTCAAATTGTCCTCTGTCACCTTCTATCTAGTTTTCTTTGTGCCCCTCGCCCTCCCCCTTTCCCTCTTCCTCGCCCCCTCCCCCCGAAATCACCACACTCTTATCAATGTCTCTTAGTCTCACTTTTATGTCCCACCTACATATGGAATAATGCAGTTCCTGTTTTTTTCTGATTTACTTATTTCACTTCATATAATGTTACCAAGATCCCACCATTTTGCTGTAAATATCCGATGTCATCATTTCTTATGGCTGAGTAGTATTCCATAGTGTATATGTGCCACATCTTCTTTATCCAGTCATCTATTGACGGGCTTTTTGGTTGTTTCCATGTCCTGGCCACTGTGAACAATGCTGCAATAAACATGCGGCTGCATGTGTCTTTACGTATCAATGTTTCTGAGTTTTGGGGGTATATACCCAGTAGAGGGATTGCTGGGTCATAAGGAAGTTCTATTTTCAGTTTTTTGAGGAACCACCATACTTTCTTCCATAATGGTTGTACTACTTTACATTCCCACCAACAGTGGATGAGGGTTCCTTTTTCTCCACAGCCTCTCCAACATTTGCTATTACCTGTCTTGTTAATAATAGCTAATCTAACAGGTGTGAGGTGGTATCTCATTGCAGTTTTGTTTTGCATTTCTCTCCCAGAATCTCAAGGATGGTTCAACATACGTAAAACGGTTAACGTAATACACCGTATCAACAAAAGAAAGAACAAAAACCACATGATCTTATCAATAGACACAGAAAAGGCTTTTGATAAAATACAACACAATTTTATGTTTAAGACTCTCAACAAAATGGGTATAGAAGGAAAATATCTCAACATGATAAAGGCCATATATAATAAACCATCAGCCAACATCATATTAAATGGCACAAAACTGAAGGCTTTCCCCCTTAAATCAGGAACAAGACAGGATTGTCCACTCTTTCTACTCTTATTTAATGTGGTAATAGAGGTTCTAGCCAGAGCAATCAGACAAGACAAAGAAATAAAAGGTATCCATATCGGAAAAGAAGAAGTAAAGGTATCACTTTTTGCAGATGATATGATCCTATACATCGAAAACCCCAAAGAATCCACAAAAAGACTACTAGAAACAATAAGCCAATACAGTAAGGTTGCAGTATACAAAGTTAACATACAGAAGTCAATAGCCTTTCTATATGCCAACAATGAAACATTTGAGAACGAACTTATAAGCAATTTTATAATGACTGTATGTAATAAGAAGTAACATGACTATTTTATGAACTTGGCATAAAATAGAAAATCAGTTCTAAGAGGAAAATTGTTACAGCTATAATAATCTTGGCAAATAAACTTTTAGGGAAAATTAAATTCCACTGGACACAAAAAAATTGGGTTAACAATATACCTATCAGGAGGCAGCATCCTCCCGGAGTGGAACATGAACCTACAATTGCCTGATTTCCTTTTTAAGTATCTAGTAAACACATTGGAAAACCATTTTATTTAATCTAGAATATAGCAAATTAAATTTCTACAGCTTTTTCCTTCATCTTTATCAATGCAGTATCATTTTATAGGTGGAAAATACTATTTTTGAAAGAAAGAATTAGCCACTGGTAAGGAGATTTAACTAGCTCAAAAAGAAAACATAAAAAAGAGAAGATCCATGATTACAAAATTGATCATAAACCTCCAGAAAAATTTGTGTTGGTAAAGCAGAAATATTCATAAATACAAAGAACTTCTACTAAAATACAGGAGGGTCTGAATACTTGCATGACTTTACTCTGTTAAATAACAATTGAACAAACAAATAATCAGTAACTTTGTTTCCATTTCTGCCTTTTGTATATAGAGGGTGAGATGAATTATCTTCCTTTCCTAAGACTTTCCTTGCATTCCACCCTCTTCCCAATTCTCATGGTTACTTGACAATCTTCATTCTATATACAGTGGAGATGAGAATAACTTTGGAGTAGCCAGGTAGTTCATGGGGTCTGAATCACTGGTTTCAAGAAGAGCATATAATGTGCTAGTTTTGAATTAACTCTTCCAGGAAATGCCCCAATGAAGAATTGATGCTTCTCATTTTTCTCCCTTCTTGTCTGTCTGTTCCTGTCTGTCCCTCTTTCTCTCTCTCTTGCACTAAAAAAAAGTGTGTGTTCAAACTAATAAAGCAACACTTACATGCGTTTACACAAGTCAGATCTGGCTAGGCCATTTTCTCAGTGATGCCTTGAAAAGAACTATTAAATCTCTAATCCCGAGTCTAATTCTGTGGTAATCCCAAAGGCCACAATGATTTGACTCTTCATTGCAAAAGAGGCTCTAGGGGGTGAGGGAGGTATATTACAGCCAGCAGCGTCAGACACAGTGCATACACAGATATGCCAAAGAAACCCTTAACAATTAGAGATTATGCAAACATAGCTCTGGATTTATTCTTTACAGACATTTCCTTCTTTTGCCTTTTATCAACCATGCACCAAAATGTTTGCTAGGGAATACAGGGAAAACATGTTCTCTTTTGGTATCCTGAGTTAGATACTGCACCAAGAAGACTGGATTCAGTAATTCATGGTGTCCACAAAGGATAAGTTTGACAGTCCCCAGTATCTATATACAGCATTTCCTGGAAGAGTTAATTCTACCTGGCTGCTCTGAAGTTATTTTCATCTCCACTGTATATATGTGATCATGTCCTCTGGCTCTAGGCAACCACCAATCTACTTAATGTCTCAATAGATTTGCCAATTCAGAATATTTCATATATATAAAAAAATCATACTATATATGACTTATTGTGTCTAACTTCTTTCACTTAGCATAATGTGTTCATGTTTTACCCATGCTGTGGCATATGAGTAAGTACTTGGTTTCTTTTATAGCCAAATAATTATGTTGTCTATACCACATTATATGGATATATCACAACTTGATTATCCATTTATCAGTTGATTGAAATTTAAATTGTCTCCACCATTTTGCTATTGTGAATATTGTTGATATGAACATTCATGTAAAGATATTTATTTGAATAACTGTTTTCAAAACTCTTGGGTATATATCTAGAAGTAGAATTGTTGGATCATATTCTAATTTGATATTTAACCTTTTTGGAACTGTCAGACTGTTTGTCAGAGTGGTTTCAACATTTTAAAGTTCACCGTCAGAACCTTAGGGTTCTATTTTCTTTCTTTTTTATTATTTTATTTAATTTATTGTGTTTACATAGATTCTAGTGTTGCCACGAATGCTTCCCCCCTCCCTCATATTCCCCTCAACATATCACTTGCCCCCTTCCCAACAGCTCCCTCCCCCCTTCCCTTCAGGTTTAATTTTGTTCCTCAGTACACATTGTTCCTCAGATTCCTCAGTAGAGTGAGGTCATATGATATTTTTCTTTCTCTGCCTGGTTTATTTCACTTAACATAATAGTTTCCAGGACCATCTATGTTGTCGCAAAGGTAATATTTCCTTCTTTTTCATGGCCCAAGTATTCCATTGTATATATGTACCACAGCTTTTTATTTTTATTTATTTATCTATTTGTTTGTTTGTTTGTTTTATTTATGGCAGAGTCTAATAGAGGGACAGACAGACAGGAAGGGAGAGAGATGAGAAACATCAATTATTTGTTGCAGCTCCTTAGTTGTTCATTGATTGATTTCTCACATATGCCTTGACTAGGGGGCTACAGCAGACTGAGTTACCCCTTGTCGAGCCAATGACCTTGGGCTCAAGCTGGTTAGCCTTGCTCAAACCAGATGAGCCATGCTCAAGCTGGTAACCTCGGGTTCTCGAACCTGGGTCCTCCACATCCCAGTCCACTGCTCTATCCACTGCTCCACCACCTGGTCAGGCTGTACCACTGCTTTTAATCCACTCGTCCACTGACGGACACTTGGGCTGTTTCTAGATCTTTGCTATTGTGAACAATGCTGCCATAAACATGGGGGTGCATTTCTTTTTTTGAATCAGTGATATAGTGTTCTTGGACATATTCCTAAAAGTGGAATGGCTGGGTCAAAAGGCAGTTCCATTTTTAACTTTTTGAGGAATCTCCATACTGTTTTCCACAGTGGCTGCACCAGTCTGCATTCCCACCAGCAGTGCAGGAGGGTTCCCTTTCTCCACATCCTCACCAGCACCTATCGTATGTTGTTTTGTTAATGAACACTATTCTGACTGGTGTGAGGTGATATCTCATTGTGGTTTTAATTTGCACTTCTCTAATGATTAGTAATTTTAAACATTTTTTTATCTTTCTATTGGCTGAGGGTTCTATTTTCAACACATCCTTGTTCACGCTTGTTATCATCTGTTTTTTGTTTGTTTGTTTTTGTGACAGAGACAGAGAGAGGGGCATATAAGGCCAGACAGACAAGAAGAGAGAGAGAGATAAGAAACATCAATTTTTCCTTGTGGCTCCTTAGTCTCCTTAGTAGTTCATTGATTGTTTTCTCATATGTGCTTTGACCTGGGGGCTACAGAAGAGCGAGTGACCCCTTGCTCAAGCCAGCCACCTTGGGCTTAAACTAGTGAGCCTTGTTCAAACTAGATGAGCCCATGCTCAAGCTGGCTATATCGGAGTTTCAAAACTGGGTCCTCTGCATCCCAGTCCAACGCTCTATCCAATATGCCACTGCCTGGTCAGGATCATTTTTTTTAATTAAAATTTTCTTAGTGAGTTTGAAGTTGTATCTCTTTGTGGTTTAGAGTTGCATTTCCCTCATAGCTAATGAAGTTGAGAATCTTTTCATTGCTTATTGGTCAGTTGCATATCTTCTTTGGAAAACTCTTTTCATATTTTTGGCCACTTTAATTGCTTATTTGTCATTTTTATTATTCAGTTTAACATGAAATGATGTGAGGGTTAGAAGGGCTTCAGTATTATCAGCTTATTGTGCCTCGAGTGGAATTTGTAACCTTAGGGAAGGGTCTGGGTGGAGGAATTGAGTTCCCAACTTCTTGGATGCATTCACCAGAAATTTAGTCTTTTCAACTTGTGGTTGGAAGGGCTGAGTAATAGCAGCAGCCTATTCCTTCTGGTGAGATAAGCTGTGTTAGTGTCCTAAGGCTAGCGTAGCAAAATATCACAGACTAGGTATCTTAAATCATAGACATTTATTTTCTCCCAGTCTAGAGGGTAAAGTTAACAAAATCCACCTGTTAGTGGGACTATGCTGACTCTGAGATTCTAGGATAGAATAATTTTGTTTTTTACCCATTTTGTATGGTGGTTCGATACATTTGACATTCCTTGGCTTGTCACTGCATCACTCCAATTTTTGCCTTTGTCTAGGTTTTGGCAAAACTTCTTCTCTCTATGTCTGTTCTATGTCTCTGTGTAACAAATCTTCCTCTCCTTTCTCTTCTAAGGACACCAGGGATTAATTTAAGGCCTCCCATAATTCACTATAACTTTATCTTAATTACATCCACAAAGACTATTTCTAAACAAGGTCACTCTTACAGGTAGCAGGGACTAGAACTTAAACATATAAATTTTGGGGGACACACTCAACCAATATACAAAAGTAGCCATTAATGAGGCAGTAAGAGGAGTGAGAGAACTGGTTTATTGTCTGTACCCCCCCATTATGCTGGCCTAGGGCTAAGTCATAGCAAGTGATTTTTCATACATTTTCCTAAACAAATGTTTTTCTTTTTTTAATTTGTTTTATGCCATTCAAACAATTTCCAGAAACTTTAAATGGTTGTTATATGGTTTTCACCAGCTTTGCTTGTTTCCATATGGAGCAGACTGTGGATTCTCTTGTACTACTATTCTAGAGGTAGAACGCTGCAATAAATAGCACATGAAAATTCTTTCTATGTGACATGAACTAAACATTTCTCCAATAAAATTGGAATCTTAAGTATTAAGTTATGAATTAGATTCAATTATTAACCCAAGTTTATACTCAAGGAAACCAAACTCATAAAAATGTAAGTACATTTCTGGTGGTCCTATATCCTGTAAGTGTTGAAGACAAAACTTAGATCAAGGTATATTTAACTCTGAAGCTACTTTTAAATACTATGTTCTAGGCCCTGGCCGGTTGGCTCAGCGGTAGAGCGTTGGCCTGGCGTGCGGGGGACCCGGGTTCGATTCCCGGCCAGGGCACATAGGAGAAGTGCCCATTTGCTTCTCCACCCCCACCCCCTCCTTCCTCTCTGTCTCTTTCTTCCTCTCCCGCAGCCAAGGCTCCATTGGAGCAAAGATGGCCTGGATGCTGGAGATGGCTCCTTGGCCTCTGCCCCAGGCGCTAGAGTGGCTCTGGTCACGGCAGAGCAACGCCCCGGAGGGGCAGAGCATCGCCCCCTGGTGGGCAGAGCGTCACCCCTGGTGGGCGTGCCGGGTGGATCCCGGTTGGGCGCATGCGGGAGTATGTCTGACTGTCTCTCCCCGTTTCCAGCTTCAGAAAAATACAAAAAAAAATACTATGTTGTACTTCTTTACATGGTGTTGAAGCTAAATGACTCCCTTGGTTTTATGTGGAATCAAACTGAAAGTCTAGACCTCTATAACTTCTCAAAGGTAATGAGGTAGGGGTTGGGTTCACAAGTAATTTTCACTATTTCAAAAATCTTATATAAATCATACACTTATAAGTATTATGACAGCATAAGCTAATGACATGCTAGTAAAGTTGTGCTCTGGAAAACAACAACAACTCTTCTTTGTTCATTTTGTGACATAAATTCCCCTATGGTGGCCAATTTTAAGCCACCAATGTGACATAACTAATAGAAGTTGAAAAGAGATGTACACCATTGGCACAGTCTACCTGAATGTTAATTTTTCTTTTGTTTTAGAATAGAGGTAACATATCTCAATAGCATGACTAATATATATTTGACATCTTTGTGAAAAGCTTGAAATGACTCAGAAGTTTTTTGTTTTTGTTTTGTTTTTTCTTTTTTCGGTTTTTGGATATCAGTCTTTTATGTGATGTGTGTTTTGCAAATACTGTGACTTGTTTTTTCATTCTCTTCACAATGTCTTTTGCAGAACAGTTTTTAACTTTAATACAGTTCAAATTAGGTGTTTGCAGCCACTGTTGCATTGCTATCGCTAATACCAGCACCTCCTCTGGCTCAACAAGCTCCCGTAAAGGAAAAGGTGGGTAAGTAAAGAGGTCTTTATACTGTGACACTTACAAAGCAGGCTGCTCACAAACTGGTGGTAGACCACTAAGGAAGCAACTTGCTACAAAAGCCACTTGTACAAGTGTGCCCTCTACTGGAAGGGTGAAGAAACCTCATAGTTACAGGCCTGGTTACCTGGCAATTTGTGAAAATAGACCTTATCTGAAGACTACTGAACTTCTGATTCAAAAACTTCCCTTTCAGCTTCTGGTAGCACAAATTGCTCAGACATTCACAACAGATCTGGGCTTCCAGAGTGCAGCTATTAGTGCTCTGCAGGAGGCATGTGAAGCTTATCTGGTTGGCTTATTTGAAGATACCAATTTGTGTGCTATCCATGCCAAACATATACCAATTATGCCAAAGACATCTAGCTAGCTCGCCATTTATGGAGAGAATGTGCTTCTTCTTCCTGTTAATAGTAGTTCTAAATACTGGTATTTTTTCCATGGGGTCAAAAAGTACCTAATTATATGATTGCAAGTAGGAAATAAGGGACAGAAATCAGGTAATGGCAGGTTTTTCATTTTCAATAATGTGTGAACTTTTTAAATATAAATGTGGGACATAAAACATTAATGTAAGTCAAGATGTTTCAGTAAAATTGAACTGTTTCAGCAGTTCCACTTTATAACAAATATAAATAAACCTCTTAAATTTTTCTGGACAATTTCAGCCTTTGGATTTTTAAAAACAAGTGAAATTCTTATTGATGGCAACTAAATGGTGTTTGTAACATTTTTTATAATACAGGAGATTTCATTCATTCACTATACTTTATGAGTTTTCCTACATGTAAGTACATGGTTTTAATATTGTCTGTCTTCTGTGTTTTTACTGTGAGTTTGCTACTAAAATATATTAAACTAAAAAATGTTCAAATTATCATTTTTTTTAAATTTTATGGATTATGTTTTTGGTGTTGTATATACAAAGTCATTACTAAAACCTAGGTCCATGATGGCAAACCTTTTTATAAAAACCACCCACTTTTGCAGTGCTGGTCAAACTGATCCCTCCCATCCACTACTGGATGTTCCAGCTTTCATGGTGGGTGGTAGCGGAGCAACCAAATGGTGCCACAATTGGTCCACTGCAAAAGTGGGTCGTTTTTATAAAAAGGTTCACCATCACGGATCTAGGTCATTTAATTTTTCCATGTTTTCTTCTAGAGTTTTATATTTTGAATTTTAAATTTAAGTTTTGGATTCATTGAGAGTTAAAGTTTGTGTTTAGATTTATTTATGTATTTATGTATTTATTTATTTTCATCCCTTCTCCATTCCTACCTGTCTTTACATATGAATGTCCAATGTTCCATCACAATTTATTGAAAAGACTACATTTTTCTATCAAATTGCTTTTGCTCTTTTGTAAAAGATGAGGTGAATATATTTATGGGGCTCTATTTATTCCCCTGTTCTAGTTGTCTATTCTTTCACTAATACCTGATTATCTTCTTTATAATAAATAATAAACTTTAATGTTGAATAGTATCAGGACTCCAACTTTCTTCTTCTCTTTCAATATTGGGTCATTTGTTCTAGGTGTTTTGTCTTCCATATAAAGATTAGAATATGTCTCTCAAAATATACAAAATAACTAGCTAAGATAGGATTGATGTTATATCAGATTTATAAATCAAATTGGGAAGAACAGATATTTTGATAATATTGATTATTCTTGTGAATATACATGGACTATTTCACATTTACTTAGATTGTGTTTGATTTCTTTCATCAGAATTTTGCAACTTCCTCAATTAGGTCTTGGTACATATGTCATTAGCTTTATATGGAGTTATTTCACTTTTGGGGTCTCAAATTAGTCACTCTATTCATTCTGAAAGAAAATAAATCTATTTAGTATTAATTGATCTGATAGACTCTGATGAGTATTTAGTCATGCCTACAGGTTATTTCTAAGATGTTACAGTTTCATATGAAAATTTATAATTTCTGTTCTTTCCATAAATACTGTCTCATGTGAAAGAGAATTATCCCCTGAAAGTAATCACTTTTACTATATCATTTTTCTTGCTCTATTAAAAAGATGTTTGATTAACAGAGGAGGTGGGAAGACTTTCTACTTTGCCATCATCCTGTTGTATCCTGGAGTGTAAATTGAAGAGTCCCTTGAGTGTATTTTGCTGAACGTATAGAGGATCAGCTGGCGGATGAAGTTTTTCAGCTTAATTTAAAGACTTTCTCTCTGCTTCTCTGGCAAAGAATCTCTGAGTAGGAGAGATCTTTGTCAATGATCATGGTGTCTCTGTCATCATTTTAATGCAGAGATATGAAGACATCATCCTCCATTATCCCCCAAAGCTTTCTTGGGAGGAAGAACCCACAAACAACACATTGTTTCCTTCCACATTAATGGAGCTTTGGTTTAGGTTATGGTTGCTGTTTCTCTTGAGGTCTTGAATTTTGGCTCTTAGCTTGGTCCTTATACCTCTCAAAAGTATATATTAGATCCACAACTGCAATCAGGAATGTAACAGTTTGAAGCCCTGTTGTTGGCTCTCCACCCTTTAATAAGACCAGTTTATCTTCGTCCATCTCATCAGTACTCTGAGTAGCCATGGCTAGGGTCAGAAATGCCTATAGTCACTGAAGAGATGCCTAATATCTACTGTCCTCAAAATTCTAGAGTCCCAGCTGCATATATCGTTGTTATGTGATGTCTCAAAGGTGGTTCACTGCTGGTCTGAGTGTGGCCCCAGGTCAGATGCAGGGAATTGGATGGTATCGAACCCCAAGGTTCTCTCTTTTTGGAAAGTTCAGAAAAATAGGGTTCAGGTTGCCAGAAAAAATTCTCATCTGTTAAGGCAGTCTTTTTTATACCACTGGAAGAACATCACAGACATAGCTGCCTAGTCTTCTTGGGTCTAAGATCTCTCTCTCTCTCTCTCTCTCTCTCTCTCTCTCTCTCTCTCTCTCTTTCCATCAAGAATATTCCACGCCTTCACTTGCCTCCTGTGGTCTTATAATCCAAGTTTGTGATCTTTGCATTTCACTTGGATATCCTTTAGTAATGGCATCCCCCATAGTAAAGATCAGGAATCAGCGAACTTGACTCTGACCAAATCCAGACTGCCTCTGTCTTTGTAAAGAAGCTGTATCTGCTCATTTATTTATGTACTGTCTTTGGCTGCTTTCACACTAAAATAACAATGCTGAGTCATTAAGACAGAGTCCATATGACTCATAAGACTAAAAATATTGGCTGCCTGGACCTTTATAAAAAGAACTTGTGGGTCTTTAGCATATGCAGACAAGGGTGGCGAACAGAGATCTGACCAGGAGATCATAGAAGACAGATACAGTCCTTTGCTTTTGAATTTTCAAATTCAGTCCTTTATTAAGAGAGTATAGCTTTTTAGAAGACAGGAATGTAAAGTTTCATTGGAAGAGATGTGGTATCATTTTGGCTCTTGATTTCCTCCTTCTTTTCCAAGTGATGTTCACTTCTGTATACATTGTCCTGAGGTAGATACATTGCACTCCTTTTGCTTTCTGTGCGGGATGGCTGCAGGGGCTCAGCACAGCTTTAGTGTGTCTAAGCCAAGGCATGCTTAAGAGTTCTGATCTCACTTATACATGCCTGGAGACAAAAGACACACAGTGGCCTGACCTGTGGTGGTGCAGTGGATAAAGTGTTGACCTGGAAATGCTGAGGTCACCGGTTCAAAACCCTGGGCTTGCCTGGTCAAGGCACATATGGGAGTTGATGCTTCCAGCTCCTCCCCCCTTCTCTCTCTCTGTCTCTCTCTCCTCTCTTTTCCTCTCTGTCTCTCTTTCTCCCTCTCTCTCTCCTCTCTAAAAATGAATAAATAAATAAAATTTTAAAAAAAGACACACAGAACTTGTATTATATTAGAAACACAAAAAATGCTCTATAGTATAGATTCCTCCCACTGTACTTATAGTATAACACGCTCACAGACTCATCAGTAGAACAGTCCTTTCTCAGAATGAAAACGAGATTTATTGGTTTTGATTTTATGTAGAATTCTTTCTTCTCTTTGTTTATTTTGATCCTCATATTTCAATCTTAAATATGAGCATCACTGATAGTCTACCCTTGGTCCTACATATCTATTATTTCCTGGGTTGTGACTTTATTCTTCAGTTCTAGACTCAAGTTAGTTCTTTGTTGGATGCCTCTGCCCAGATTTTCCACAACTGCCTCAAACTCATCATATTTAAAATAAAGTCATTACATCTTTTCCCATCTTCTCCCCATGTTCTGTTTTGGTTATTAACACAACTTGATATTCTTCTTTTACCATTCACATCTCTTCAATTCCAAGTGTTTGTTGATTCTGCCTGAAACATCCTCACTGTAGATTTCCTACCTTTGGTATTACCTGTCTCTCCCCTGGACTACTGCAATAATCTTTTCTGTTATCGGACTTAAGGCTTTGTACCCTCTAACCCAGTATTTTTCTTTTTTTTTCATGATAAGTATTTATTAACAACAATAATAGTAATAACATTAATCAAAGACTTACTTTATGTTCCAGATATGTTATTAGGAAATTAACATGTATATCAATCTACTTAATTCTCACAACAACTCTACAAAACATGCAAGCTGAGAAAACAGAGGCTTAGAGGCAGATTCTTTGCTCAAAATCATCCAAGACTTGAGGTCAGGCCCCTGCAGCTCCAACCTCCTCCGCGTTAACTTCTCGCTGCGCTAAGGGAATATATAGGTGTGTGTGATGTTTTCTTTTTTTATATATATATAATTTTATTTTTTTAATGGGGTGACATCAATAAATCAGGATACATATATTCAAAGATAACATGTCCAGGTTATCTTGTCGTTCAATTATGTAGCATACCCATCACCCAAAGTCAGATTGTCCTCTGTCACCTTCTATCTAGTTTTCTTTGTGCTCCTCCCCCTTTCTCTCTCCCACTCCCCTCTCACCCCGTAACCACCACATTCTTATCAATGTATCTTAGTCTCACTTTTATGTCCCACCTATGTATGGAATAATGCTGTTCTTGGTTTTTTCTGATTTACTTATTTCACTTTCTATAATGTTATCAAGATCCCACCATTTTGCTGTAAATATCCGATGCCATCATTTCTTATGGCTGAGTAGTATTCCATAGTGCATATGTGCCACATCTTCTTTATCCAGTCATCTATTGATGGGCTTTTTGGTTGTTTCCATGTCCTGGCCACTGTGAACAATGCTGCGATGAACATGGGGCTGCATGTATCTTTACATACCAGTGTGTTTGAGTTTGGGGGTATATACCCAGTAGAGGGATTGCTGGGTCATAAGGTAGTTCTATTTTCAGTTTTTTGAGGAACCACCATATTTTCTTCCGTAATGGTTGTACTATTTTACATTCCCACCAACAGTGTATGAGGGTTCCTTTTTCTCCACAGCCTCTCCAACATTTGCTATTACCTGTCTTGTTAATAATAGCTAATCTAACAGGTGTGAGGTGGTATTTCATTGCAGTTTTGATTTGCATTTCTCTAATAACTAAAGAAGATGAGCATCTTTTCATATATCTGTTGGCCATTTGTATTTTTTCCTGGGAGAAGTGTCTGTTCATGTCCTCTTCCCATTTTTTATTGGATTGTTTGTTTGTTTATTGTTGAGTTTTATGAGTTCTTTGTATATTTTGGATATTAGGCCCTTATCTGAGCAGTTGTTTGAAAATATCATTTCCCATTTAGTTGGCTGTCTGTTTATTTTGTTATCAGTTTCTCTGCTGAGCAAAAACTTCTTAGTCTGATGTCGTCCCATTCATTAATTTTTGCCTTCACTTCTCTTGCCTTTGGAGTCAAATTCATAAAATGCTCTTTAAAACCCAGGTCCATGAGTTTAGTACCTATGTCTTCTTCTATGTACTTAATTGTTTCAGGTCTTATGTTTAGATCTTTGATCCATTTTGAGTTAATTTTAGTACAGGGGGACATACTGTAGTCCAGTTTCATTCTTTTGCCTGTGGCTTTCCAATTTTCCCAGCACCATTTGTTGAAGAGGCTTTCTTTTCTCCATTTTGTGTTGTTGGCCCCTTTATCAAAAATTATTTGACTATATATATGTGGTTTTATTTCTGGGTTTTCTATTCTGTTCCATTTAACCCAGTATTTTTCAGCCACCAGTTCTCAGAATGGTCTGCCACAAATTTTGTGCTGGCTCATGAAAGAGTTAACCTTATGTTATATGATAATTACAGACTCAATGATTTTAATCAAATTGATTTATGGTTGGAGTGATTTCTGCCTTAGTGATCCTAGAAATAGTTCTCCTATTTTCAAGACTCCCCAAGTGTAGAAAGGTTGAAAACCATTGCCCTACAGCATATCACTAGGTCATTTTTCTACAAGCAATCTAAATTTAAAGCTATTTAATTCACCAAAGTAGAATCTGATTTTTAAAAATTAAAAACACTGGTGTATGACAAAAATCCACATGTTGAGTTCAGCTATTATTCAGTAAAATGTTTTTTAATAACCATTCTACTCAAACCAATTTATTTCAAAGCTAAAAAAGACAAAGAATGTGAATTGTTAAAATATAAGTAATTGTAATACTCATCTTTAGTTGTGACATAATGACAAAATATTAAAAATGACTAAAATAATAATTTTAAGTAAATAAAAACTTTTTAATTATTTTTCATATGTATCACTTTACTTGAACAAATAATTATTGGTGAAGGAATTTAAAAATAGGTATAGAAATTTTAAGAGAACCTTTATTTAATGTCAAATCACTTATTCGTTCCCAATGATAGATTTAATGTTTGCCTAAGTGAGATAAGAATCATATGTCAAATGTCAAATGACAAAAATGTATAAAAATCAGGTTTAAAAAATAAAATAATCTCTCCTCAGAATCAAATACTAAGTTTCTATTAACTCATGTCTAGTCATTACTATGCTATCAGAACATAACTTATTAGATCTAGTATAACTTACTTTAAAGAAAACAAGTAAAGAAAAATCAATAAGTCATGATTTTTTTCTATGTTTTCTGCTGTATATTTACTTTGGAAATAAAAGTCATTTCTTTTCTTTTCTTTTGTCTTTTTCCAAGTGAGAGGAGGGGAGATAAGAGAGACAGACTCTCCCACATGCACCCTGACCAGGATCCAACTGACAAACGCCATCTGAGGCTGATGCTCTGCTCACTTGGGGCCATGCTTGCACCCTATCTATTGTTAGCTCCTGAGGTGGAGGCTTCATGGAGCCATCCTGAGTGTCTGGGGACTACACCCTGAAACCAATTGAGCCATTGTTGTGTTAAGGGATGACTGAGAGAGAGAAGGGGAGGGGGAAAGGTAGAGAAGCAGATGGTCACTTCTGTGTGCCCTGACTGGGAATAGAACCTGGAGCATCCACATACTGGGCTGATGCTCTACCATTGAACCAACCAGCCAGGACGATGGTCATTTATTTTCAAGATAATTATTTTAAACGTATTTATTTAAAAATATATATGTCAATATGATGACATATTATTATTACACCTAAGTTTTCTCAAGACATTTTTTTGTGAACAACATGGCTTATCACCAGCTATAAATCTAAGTTTTTAGATTCTGAATAAAATGTTTTGTTGTTGCTGTAGCTGGACTTATAAAAGACTTCTAATAAGTCATCAAAGCAAATAAAATCATTTTAAAGTTTGTGTTTTGTTCAAGGTAGAATAATACAATGCAAATTTTATAATACAAGTCAACATTTTAGGGAAACCATGAGTAAAATAAAAAATATAGTATGTACAACTTGTAAATTAATATAGTGAAATATAAAATTAACCCTAATGCTTCAAAAATAATAAACGACAACAAACATAGAAAAAGTAGGACAAATACAAAGGATCAGTAAGGTAGTAAGAGCAAATTTCCATATAAAATTAATGACAGATCTAAATTCACTAATGTATAAAAAACTTTTCAGCTGCGTTTAACATGTAAAGAGTATGGTAAGTGTGAAAGTAAAATGATGAAAGAAGCTATACTTTGGTCAAATACTAATGATAATAAGCCAAGGTCTCACTATATTAATATCAAACAATTAATTGAGATTAGTATCAGGGATAGAGAGGGTCACTACATAAAATAAGAAGGATCAAAGTCAAAGAAGTTAAAATTATAAACTTGTATGCACTTATAGGGAAGGTAAAATAAATTTTCCTTTATCCTTCTAAGTTCTTGGCTAATAATAAAGAGGTAAAAACTTTCTGAGGGAGCTAGATCTTGCTTGCCTTCAGCTCCACTTAACTAAAGTGGTATAGTTGGGGGTGGCACACTCTGCTACTCTTCACAGCTAATAGCACTGCCTCAAATTATATGCAGCAAATTAAAGGGAGCAAAATTACAAGGAGATACTCCAATTTCATCAACATAGTGAGAGAATCAATGCAGCACAAGTAGAGAAAAAACAACAACATGTTGAACATTAATGAAAACTTGCTACCACAAAACAAATATTTAATTTTAAAACTATTTTGTTTCATTGTAAGCATTTTTCAGATTCTATAACTCTCACAGAGATAATAAAAGGGACTAGGCAGGTAAAATTTTCTAGCATACCAGACAGTATCTTGATATTATCTAAAACTAATTTTTCCCCCTGATGTGGCTGAGATCCTTACTTAAGGTGAAAAGGAAAAGGTAAAACTTCTACATCACTTTAAACTTTCATTTCAAACTTGATTTCAAAGTTATAAAATATAAGATGCCTGCTTTTTTTCTATAAGGTTCTGTGTCTTCTAACTTATTGGCTGGTACATGTGGCTCTGGACTCAGCATTATTAGAACGAAATCAGATATTTATCACCATCCTACTCAGAGAAGCAAAAACTAAAATGAATCTCAAAAATGTCAGGTATTCAGAGAGATGATTCCTTTTTAGACAACTGATCTACAAATCATCAAATTACTTCAATATTAAAGAGTGGCATTTGGTATGTATTAGTAAATAGCATTAGGTTTTAACTAACTTTTTATTTTATTTAATTTTAAATGTTAAAAATAATAAATCTAATTAATCTTTAATAGTATGTTTTGTTATAATAAATGATATATAGTATATTTGCATATTTTGGTAATTGTTAGAAAAACATAACTTTGTCACTTATAAATAGCTAAATTAGCACATTCATGTAGAAAAAAACATTCTGCAGAGTTTTGTTCTTTTTTTTAGCATCAATAAAAAATTTACCCTTATTTGAAAGGTCATTGACAAGTTTATATCCATTGGTTTAAGGTCATTATTGCAATTAAGATATAAAATTATTCATATAATATTTGAGACAACTTGCTAGATAAGATTTTTTTCTTATGATATTAGCTTACCTCTGAGAGTGATTAAATGACATAATATCTTAAGTATATTTCATAAAGCTATTTATAGGACAATTTTAGCATTAAATAATATTTTAGCTATGTATCATATTTATGAGACTGTTTGTAATATATATATATTTTTTTTATTAATAATTTTATTTTTTTAATGGGGTGACATCAATAAATCAGGATACATATATTCAAAGATAACAAGTCCAGGTTATCTTGTCATTCAATTATGTTGCATACCCATCACCCAAAGTCAGATTGTCCTCTGTCACCTTCTATGTAATATATTTTTTTATTCAGTGAGAGAAGGGGAGGCAGAGACAGATTCCTGCATGTACTTCTACCAGAATCTAACCCACAAGACCTCTAGAGGGCGATGCTTTGCCCAGTTGGAGTGTTGCTCCTAACAGAACTCTTCTTAGCACCTGAGGCAGAGGCCATGGAGCCATCCTCAGTGTTCAGGACCAACTCACTCCAATCAAGTTATGGCTACAGGAGGGGGGAAAAAGAGAGAGAGAAAGAGAGAATTGAGAGTGGAAGGAGTATAGAATCAGATGGGCATCTCTCCCATGTGCCCTGATCTGAAATCGAACCCAGGATATTCACATTCTCGGCCAATGTTCTACCACTGAGACAACCAGCCAGGGCATATAATACTTTTTGTTATGGTAAGCTATGGATAGCACTGTTTGAGTTTTTGTTTAATATTACTTCTTAATATTTGCAAATATTTGGTTTATTACTTTTCATCTACAAAACTAAATTGAAACTAAAATTTGTGCATTCTATTCTGTTCTCTCATATAATTTGCCTGTTGGAAATAAATTTCAGAATTTCAAGAGTATAATTCACTTGCCGTATAAGAACGCTAATGTCCCTAACCCTAACTAGTTAACAAAATAGATGCAAAAGATTACTTAATATTAATTATATCACTTGCACCTCTGAAAATATATATATTTGAAAACTCTGACATAGTTCTATGTTTCTAATTTTTTATCACAACAGTTGTATTGATTTTCTTATTCTCTTATTTTTTCTTCTTGAAGGTAGAAAATGGAGTTAGCTCTTATTGTGATAAATACTTAAATTTAGTTAATTATCCTCTTTCAAGTTGCAGGAAAAAGTACTATTTAACTTTGATTATTTTTAAATGATATTTCACTGTTTTTTTAATCATGCTAATAAAGACTGTAGAGTGGGGTGCTGCACTTAATATACTTAAAACAATTAAATCAGATCAAGTGATAGAACCTAGAATTTCAGTTTCTTCCATTAAAAAGGTGTTTAATAATAATCATTTACTGCAATTAAAAAATACCTTTACAGATGATGATCCCAAGCCACTGAGATAATTGATAAATTCACACATCATACTACACCTTAGACCTATGACTACTAGTTCTGGTCCAACTTTAGCTTATTTTATAATTGTATGGCAAGTAAGTTTCAAATGAAAAGTCATACACAAGAAAATCTCTTTCTCTTCAGAAGAATGTTAAATTTTTAAAGCCATCATTGTAGAATATATTTTAGATTAATTAGAACAAAAATCCTTTAAAACTATACTAAATAAATATGTTAGACTTTGGCCCTTGCATACAACATTTTTCAAAAGTTTGTAATTGCTTCATTTACATAGTGGATACAAACCATTATTCTGGAACCAACCATTTTCTTTAAGAAAATTTTGATCATTAAACTGGATGAAGAGAAAAAAGATAACTAAGAAGTATTCTAAATCACTGAATTGTTTACATGTTCAGGACATTACATTTAATAACTGCTCTGAATGTAGAAAATACACTAGTGTTTGAATTGGTACTGTTAAATGACAATTTGATTTGGCTCTAGTTCAATTTTTTAAATTGTTTTAGATAAATACTGATTTACTAGATGTTTCTGAAAAAGAGTAAACTATTTTATCAAGGATATAGTTGAACTTAGCAGTTGAAATTTAAATTATTTTTGTCTTGTGGTAAACTTGGTTTTCTAAAATTATTTTAAGAAATGAAAGGGAAGATTACAGTTTTAACTGGGGAGAAAGAAGAATAATGTGAAAAATATATATCTCACACATGAAAAGATATATAAAGAAGTAAGATTTGTTAAGAACACAGGAAAAATTAATTGAAAAGGTTAAGAAGATACAGAATTACCTACAGCTAAAGTTTTAATAATGCAGTTTATTTTTTATACTCAAACTTGTGCTTTTGTAGAAAGTTTTCTTCTTGTTTTGTAGAAAGTTTATACCACTATAAGGAGAAGAGTTAAAAATTATTAATAGTTAATTATTGTCAGTTTCCCTTGCATGTTTAAAGAGATACAAAAAGAAAATTTTCAAAAGAATAAATCTTTAAGTCATACTGTAATTTAAGTCATCATGGTATTTGAATAAAGACATTAATGTAGGGCAAGACGCCCCTAGACTACACTTCAAATTATCTTCCATATGTGATTATGCCAACTCAGTGTTTTTCAACTGTTAGTCCGTGGAACAATGCCAGTCCATCAGAAATTTTATACCAATCTACAAAAGAATTAGCCACCTTAATGCTGTATGAAGATTATAAACCCAGTGATCTTAGTCAAATGCGCTCCCTTATGCTCAGGGTGAATGAATGTTATTTATCAGCTTGCATCATCAATGAAAATACTATTGAATCATCAATGAAAATACTATTGAGGTTGTCTCAGATATCTTTGGAACTTGTAGGTTCATTTAAACAACTTTTAGCATCATGCAGAGCATTTATAAATTATGGACAATAGCCTAAAATAATTCAGAAAATTTTATGTAGTATTCAATGCATTGTTCATATGGAGTCAGTCAATCAAGCACCAGCTTGTATCTAACAGTGTTGGGCTATTATTTGTAGTAATATAAAACTTTATTCATTGTGTATTTCTGTTCCCAGCCAGCTAAACCACTGATCCCCAAGTGTAAAAAGTTTGAAAATGCTGTGGTAAACTCTACTCCTTACTGTGGCAAAGAGTTTTGTTTAAATTGAATTTTATTGGAGTAATACCGGTTAACATAATCATACAATTCACAGCTTCCCAATTCTACAATACATCTCTGTACACTGTACTGAGTATCCTTTCTAACAAATATACTACAGAATTTCTTTTTTAATTTTTCTCAACAACAGTTTGTTCCATACTGAAGGAGAACAAAGTTCAGGTAGTAGACATTTTTTTTTCTTTTTTCCTCAAACTAATCAAAAAGTAACATTATTCTGAAATCTCAAGTGAAAAAAGTTTGAAGGACAAAAAAATGAACACTGATAAATGATTAGCCCAGTTGTCTACTAGACCTATTACATGGGTATATAAGAACAGACACTATTGGTTTCCTTAAAGCATTCAAGACTCAAAGAAGTTGCAACCTGTAAGAAAGGCCAGGTCAGTACATTGATATACAAAATGCAGTAACTATGACTTCAGTTTTATGAGCAGTAGTACATACAGCCAGCTAACCTCAAAGGGTTTCCTTGGCTTACTTTCTTTATGAATTCTAGGTTTTCCTAAAATCAAAATACGCAGGTCCAAGTTGACTCAATATTTCTTAGCCTTCTCCTGTTTGTGATTGGGATAATGAAGTCTTTTATGCATTGTCTTGGGTACTGAGATCAGTGTGTGATAAAACACAGCATACTGAAGCAAATAAATAAATGAATGGCATTGAGCTCATGCAGTATATTAACTCTAAACTTTATTTTTCTCAAATAATAATGATGGCCCTGGCCACGTAGCTCAGATGGTTAGAGTGTCCTCCTGAAATGTCAAGGTTGTAGGTTCAATCCCCAGTCAGGGCACATACAAGAATCAATCAATGAATTTATAAATAAGTAGATAACAAATCAGTTTCTCTCTCTCTCCCTCTTTGAATCTCTCTCTCCCACTTCCTCTCTCTAAAATAAATAAATAAAAATAAATAAAGAAAAAGTGTGAGATCATAGAAATGGTGGCATGAGAAATCCCCTTGTTCTATCCTTTTGAAATATCAACCATTTGTGCAGCTATAATTAAAAAAAGGAGTCTCTGTTCAATGTACAGGCATGCCTGAAAGACCCATGCACTGAAGCATCTAAAGGTGAGCAAGTGAGAACAATTGATGGAGGCAAAAAGGAAAGAGGGATCTGAGGAGCTATGAAGGCAACCCTGCAGATGGAAACACAGTGGGGCTCAGCCCAGGGAATGGAGAAATCCAGTTGTAGTTGGTGCTTCCTTCATCCAGGAAAAACAGAGTGATTTGATAGGCACTTCCACAGGAGTGAGCAGCCCCAGCTAAAGTTGAGTCCTGAGACCTAGGCAAAGACACAACACTAGGGTTGTTAGATGCTCAGTATTCCAAACAGAAAAACAAAGGCACAGAGCCATGATGGTCTATAGACTGCCATTTTTTTCCTCTGTTCACTCATTATGTCAGGTTTCAGAACACATTATCTGCAAACTCATAAATCAATACTGCAAAAATACTACATTTCTCCTGAGCAAAAGGTATTTTCTATGGTTGACCTTGGTCAGGGTGCAGGTGAGACCCTGTGGAAGTCAAAGTTCACCATTACTGGGAAGGCAAACAAAGAATGCAGCCAGGCACACCCAAACAACTCCTTCTCCATGCATCTTGGCTACAGTGATGACAGCCAGAAACACTACAGTTGAGATTTCATAGAGCTTTAAAAAAACCAAACAGAAAACAACTTTTGATTTAGCACTATCTAATGGAAAGTAACAAGAATAACTCTTTGTGGTAATCTGCTTCCGAAATGCCACTCATACATAGATGACTAGGCAGACAAGGAACCCATCAAATCCCGTAAATAACCAAACTAGAAAGGCAACTCAGAAAGAAAATAAAATATCTACAGAAAGAAAACTTAAATAAATGGAAATATCTAATATAAATGACAGAAAATTCAGTATTTCTGTTAGAAAAATACTCAAGGAAATTCAAGAAAATACAGACAAGTTATGTACTTAGAAAAACATTAAAGAACAAAAATGAATACTTTACCAAAAAGATTGAAACTTTAAAAAAAGAATTGAACATAAAATGTGAAGATGAAGTGTTCATTAAAAGAGATCAAGAATGAATTAGTGAGCTCTGGCTGGATAGCTCAGGTGGTCATACTGTCATCCCAAAGCACAGAGGTTGCTAGTTCTATCCTGAGTCAAGGGACATACAGGAATGGCTTGATGCTTCTCTTTATTTTTCCCTCCTTGACTCCCTCTATAAAAAGAGGAGGAGATCACACCAGCTAGAATGGCGCTCATCAACAAAACAACACAGAATAAGTGCTGGCGAGAAGGTGGAGAAAAGGGAACTTTCCTGCACTGCTGGTGGGAATGCAGACTGGTGCAGCCTCTGTGGAAAACAGTATGGAGATTCCTCAAAAAACTGAAAATCGAACTGCTTTTTGATCCAGCTATCCCACTTTTAGGAATATACCCTAAGAACACCATAGAACAGCACCAAAAGGAGAAATGCACCCCCATGTTTGTGGCAGCATTGTTCACAATAGCAAAGATCTGTAAACAGCCCAAGTGTCTGTCAGAGGACAAGTGGATTAAAAAGCTTTGGTACATATATACTATGGAATAATACTCAGACATAAGAAATGATGACATCGGATCATTTCCAATAACATGGATGGACCTTGATAACATTATATGGAGTGAAATAAGTAAATCAGAAAAAACTAAGAACTATATGAATCCATACAGAGATGAGACATGAAAATGAGACTCAGAGACATGAATAGAATGTGATGGCAACAGGGGTGGGGGGGATGAGGCAAGGAAGGAGAGAGAGGGTGGGGGAGGGGAGGGGCACAAAGAAAACCAGATAGAAGGTGACAGAAGACAATTTGACTTTAGGGGAGGGGTATACAGCACAATCAAATGTCAAAATAATCTGGAGATGTTTTCTCTCAACATATGTACTCTGATTTATCAATGTTACTGCATTAAATTTAATTAATAAAAAGGAGGAAAAGCAGGAGGAAAAGGAGAAGAAAGAATAGAAGAAAGGGAAAGAGAAGGAAAAGAAGAAGGAAGAAGAAGAGAAAAAGAAAAAAGAAGAAAAAACAAGAAGGGAAGAAGGAGGAGGAGAAGGAGGAAGAAACTATTGAGCATAGGCAACAGAAAAATCAAGGCAGAGATAATCATTAGTTTATAGAAATGAAGATTAATGTCTAAAAATAATGTAGAGTGAAGAAAAGAGAGACTTTACCATAAAAAAAAGAAAAAAACTCTATGGGAACTATGTGACTCCATCAAAAAGTGCAATATAAAAATAATGGGCAAACCAGAATAAGAAGAGAGAAGGAAAGAAAGAGAGAGCTTATTCAAACAGTTGATATGAATTTTTCAAACCTATGGAAAGGATTGTATACTTGAATCCAAAAAGCAAAGAGAACACCTAGTTATCTTAATCCAAAGAAAACTTCTCTAAGTCACATTGTATTAAAACTGTCAAAATTAGTAATAAAAAGGAATTTTCAAGGTAGCCTGGGAAAAGAAGAAAGTAACTTATAAAGCAGTGATATTCAACTACTGATCCACAGACTGGTGGCGGTCTGCCAGAAATTTTGTGATGGTCTGTGAAAGAGTTAACTACCCTGACATTGTTTAAATATTATATGTCTAATTATTATAGACATTGTCATCTTCATACAACACCAGGGTGATTAGCTATTTCACAAAATGACACAAAATTTCTGGTGGACCTGCAACAGTTTCCAGACTGGCAGTTGAAAACCACTGTTATAAAGAAAAGCCCATTAGGTTATCATTGGACTTTTCAATAGAAACTCCACACACCAGAAAAGAGTGAAAACAAATATTCAAATTACTGAAATAGAGATATTGCTAGCCAAGAATAATACAACCAAAAAAGTTGTCCTTTGTTTACAACTGAAAAGTAAAGGATTTCCCAGACATTTTTAAATTTAGAAAATTTATCACAATAAGACCTTCATTGCAGTAAATACTTAAGGGAGATATTCTACCTGAAACAAACAAACAAACAAACAAAAAAACCAAAACAAGCCTGACCTGTGATGGTACAGTGGATAAAGCGTCAACCTGGAAACGCTGAGGTTGCCGGTTCAAAACCCTGGGCTTGGCCCTGGCCGGTTGGCTCAGCGGTAGAGTGTCGGCCTAGCGTGCGGAGGACCCGGGTTCGATTCCCGGCCAGGGCACACAGGAGAAGCGCCCATTTGCTTCTCCACCCCTCCGCCACGCTTTCCTCTCTGTCTCTCTCTTCCCCTCCTGCAGCCAAGGCTCCATTGGAGCAAAGATGGCCCGGGCGCTGGGGATGGCTCTGTGGCCTCTGCCCCAGGCGCTAGAGTGGCTCTGGTCGCAACATGGCGACGCCCAGGATGGGCAGAGCATCGCCCCATGGTGGGCGTGCCGGGTGGATCCTGGTCGGGCGCATGCGGGAGTCTGTCTGACTGTCTCTCCCTGTTTCCAGCTTCAGAAAAATGAAAAAAAAAAAAACACCCTGGGCTTGCCTGGTCAAGGCACATATGGGAGTTGATGCTTCCTGCTCCTCCCCCTTCTCTCTCTCTCTCTCTCTCTCTCTCTCTCTCTCTCCCATCTCTATAATGAATAAATAAAATCTTTAAAAAAATCAAAAACTATGAGTAAGATTACCAACAAACTTACATTATAAACAAGGATAATTTGTGACAACAGAAACATAAAAGGGGAGGAGATTAATTTAAGAATTTGCAATAGATGATAGAAATAAGATGCATTCAAAAGAAAATAGACAAATGTGTATATAAAACTTTGGTAACCAAAAACTAAAACTAAATAAATTTTATATATTAGTGTATATAAAACTAATGGTAACCACACACAAAACCCCTAAATCTAAGACATATAGCTTTAAAAGATTGAAAAAAAAAGGAAAGAAATATGGAATACCACCAAATGAAATCAAAAAGTAAAACCACAAAGGAAAATAACTAATGGAGGCACATAGCTAGCAGAAAACAAAAGAGAAAATAGTAAATTCTAATATACCAATAATTTCAGTAAGTGTAAAAAGACTGAATACAACAATAAAGAGGAAGAGAGTAGCCAACTGGATCAAAAAATGAAACCAAGCCATGTTTTGTCTTGAGAGACACATAAGCTGCAGAGACCAAGTTAGACTCAATGTAAAAAGGTGCCAAATGATTCTCCAAGAATATAACATTCACAGAAAAACAGAAACCGCTATATTTATGTTTGAAAAAATAGATTTCCATATAACAAAGTTAACAACAGACAAAGATGAATATTTTGTAATAATAAATGGGAGACTATATCAAGAAGACAAAACACTCCTTAATATATATGTACCCAATCAAGAAGAACTGAAATACATAAAATAACTACTAACAGAATTACAGGGAGAAGTGAACAAAAACACAATTATAATTGAAGATCTTAATACTCCATTGAAAGCTCTAGATAGATCATACAAAAAGAAAACTAATAAAGAGATATTGGTCTTGCCTGACCAGGCAGTGGCACAGTGGATAGAGTGTTGGACTGGGATATGGAGGACCCAGGTTCAAGACCCCAAGGTCACCAGCTTGAGCACAGGCTCATCTGATTTGAACAAAGCTCACCAGCTTGGACCCAAGGTCGCTGGCTTCAGCAAGGGGTTATTTGGTCTGCTGTAGCCCCACTGTCAAGGCACATATGAGAAAGCAATCAATGAACAACTAAGGTGTCACAATGAAAAACTAATAATTGATGCTTCTCATCTCTCTCCATTCCTGTCTGTCTGTTCCTGTCTATCCTTCTGTCTGACTCTCTCTGTCTCTGTAAAAAAAGAAAAAAAAGGAAAAAAAGAAAAGAAATATTGGCCTTAAAAGACAGATTAGAACAAATGAACATAACTGACATTTACAGAGCTTTTCACCTCAGAATATTAGATTATACATTCTTCTCTAATGTACATGGAATAGTCTCAAGAATAGAACATATGTTGGGTCATAAAACTAAACTCAAAAAATTCACAAAAAAATGAAATATACCATGCATATTCTCTGATCACAATGCTTTTAAATTAGAAATCTGCAAAAAGGTAAAACCCACAATGATGTGGAGATTAAACAATATACAGCTAAAAATGAGATGGGCAAAGAAGAAATAAAAAGTGAAACTAAAAGATATATAGAGGCAAATGAGAATGACAATATGTCATATAAAACCTTCTGGGATGCAGTGAAAGCAGTGATAAGAGGGAAGTTTATATACATACAAGCCTTTCACACAAAAAAGAGAAGTCCCAGTAAATAATCTAATATTACACCTTATTAAAGAATTAGAAAAAGGAAATCAAAAGCACCCCAAAGTTAGCAGAATAAAAGAAATAATGAAAATTAAGCAGAATTGAATAAAATAGTGGACAAAAAGATTATATGACAGAAGACAAGATGGCAATGGAGTAGGCGGACATACCAACTTCCACCTCCCAGAACCAAAGCGGATTACAAACAAATTTGAAGAACCATCATCTGGAAAAACCAACTTTGGACTAAACTAAGAGGACTCTTCAACTAAGAAACACTGAAGAAGCCACACTGAGACTGATAGGAAAAGCAGAAACGTGGAGAGAGCTGCCCAGCTAACCCAGAGCGAATGGCAGCCAAGAGAGACTCATGTGGCAGGAAGTGAGTTTAGCAGAGAGAGGAGGGTCCTGAGTCCCAGAAACAAAGCCCCAGCCTGCAGCCCTGAAGCCTAGAAGAGGCATATGAACAGTATTTAGCTGGAAACAAGACAGGATACTGTTTATGAGAAAGAAACTGATTTCTCAGACCCAGCATTCTTCTTAAAGGGACTTCGCCGAAAACCTCTCTCACAACCACTCATCCAGGGCTCTGAGAGATGGGGAGAGAGGAGAGGACCGGAGTAGCAGGAAAAGAGTGTAATCTAGGAGGCACAGAAAGAGATATTTTGATAGACAGCCACCCTAACCTCTGGGACGAGTCCCTCCCCAAATCTGAAGGGAATATTTCCCCTGGAAACAGCAATACCAGCAAAAGGAAGCAGAATACCAGCCAAACAAGCTCTCCTCCAGTACTCAAAGCAGATTTGTTTAGAAGAAGGAAGCTTTCGGGACTACAGTAGTGAGTGTTAGGGTCTGAACTGCAGGGCCCCCACCCACACAGCTGAGGGATCGCCCGAGGGTGGGTGGTGATAGGACGTGGAAGTGCTGTTCTGTCGACAAGGGCCACCACTGAGGCCCAGGTGTGAGCTCAGTCTTGCCCAGCTAGGGAGGAGGGGATGTGCAAAAGTGGTCAAGCTCAACTGGAGGCCGCCTGCAATCCAGCCTGTGGGGGGAAGGGCGGGAACCCTGGAAGGGGTGGAGACCTGCCCTTGAGCTAGGGCACAGGAGTAGAGCCTTGCCCCGCCTGCAGAACCTAGGCTTGGGGCCTGACATGGGAGCCGGCTCATCACACAGGGGTGGAGCCAAAAGCTTAGAACAGGTAGAGTCCCACTACTGAGTGTGAGCACGCAGTTCCACCCGGCATGTGGAGCCAAGGCTTGCAGCTGTCCCACGAGTGGGCTCCTCCTGCAAGGGCAGGGCGAGAGCCAAGAATCATACAGAGACCTGCAGCTAAGCAAAGGTACTCACCCTTGCCCTCAGGGCTGAGCATAACGCCCCTCGCGGGGGAAGGGTGAAGACCAAGGCCACCAAGGCTTGTACATCTGAGAATGTGGTCACAGAGACTCCCATTAAAGAGAGGCGGAAACCACAGCAACAGCCCCAGTGCTCAGGAACCGGCAACACCCATACCCGAATGTCCTAGGGAGCAATGGCAGAGGGGGTGGCGGGCCTGCAGACAGACCACACCTAAGGAACACAGAGGCCACACCCAGTGGACTCCAGTGGCCAAAAACTTCTTTTACATAGACAAAATGGAAGGCAGAGAAATGTAACACAAATGAATCAAGAGAAATCCCCAGAAAAGGAACTGAATGAGTCAGATATAACCAAATTACCAGATGCAGTGTTTAAAATAATGATTGTTAGGATGCTCAAAGATATTAGAGCAATAGATGGTCATTACAAACACCTAAATAAAGAGATAGCAAATATAAAAAAGGACATTGAAATAATAATAAAGAAATCAGTCAGAAATGACAAATACAATATCAGAAATGAAAAACATGATGGAAGGAATTAAAAGCAGGATGGATAAAGCTGAGAATTGAATCAGCGAGTTAGAGGACAAGATAAATAAAAGCACAGAAGCAGAGCAGAAAAAAAAAGAGAATCAAAAAGTCTGAGGAAACTCTAAGAGAGCTTTATGACAACATGAAGAAAAATAACATCTGAAGCATAGGGGTAATTGAAGAAGAAGAGAAAAAACAAGGAATAGAGACTTTGTTCAAACATATCATAGCTAAAAACTTCCCTAAATTAAATCAGGAAAACATCTCAAAAGTCCAAGAAGCACAGAGAACTCCATTAAAGAGAAACCCAAAGAAACCTACACCAAGACACATCATAATTAAAATACCAAAACTAAGTGATTAAGAGAAAATATTAAAAGCTGTTAGAGAAAAAAAGACTATCACTTACAAAGGAGCCCCCATAAGGATGACTTCTGGCTTCTCAACACAAACACTTGAGGCCAGAAGGGAATGGCAAGAAATAGTCAAAGTAATACAGAACAAGAGCCTACAAACAAGACTACTTTATCCAGCAAGGCTATCATTTAAAATTGAAGGAGAAATAAAAATCTTTCCAGACAAAAAAAAAAAAAAAAAACCTAAGGAATTCATGACAACCAAACCAAGGCTACTAAGGAACCTGTTGTAAACAGATCGAAGGAGAAAAAGAGTATAGCAAAGGAGGAATACAGTTTTAAACAACAAAATGGCAATAAGCAATTACATATCAATAATAACCTTAAATGTAAATGGATTAAATGATCTGATCAAAAGATAGAATAGCTACATGGATAAGAAAACAGGACCCATACATATGGTGCCTCAAGACACACACCTTAAAACAAAAGATGCACATAGACTGAAGATAAAAGGGATGGAAAAAATATTTCACACAAATGGAAATAAAAAAGAAGCTGGAGTAGCAATACTTATATCAGACAAAATGGACTTTAAAACAAAGACTATAGTAAGAGATAAAGAAGGTCACTAAATAATGATAAAGGGAGCAATCCAACAGGAAGATATAACCATTATAAATATCTATGAACCTAATATAGGAGCACCTAAATATATAAAGCAGACTTTGATGGATTTAAAGGGCGAGATCAACAGCAATACTATAATAGTAGGGGATTTCAATACTCCACTAATATCACTAGATAGATCCCCAAGAAAGAAAATTAACAAAGAAACAGCATACTTAAAGGACATATTAGATCAACTTGATTTAATAAATATCTTCAGAACCTTTCATCCTAAAGCAGCAGAATATACATTCTTTTCAAGTGCCATGGTACATTCTCTAGGCTAGACCACATGTTAGGGCACAAAAGTGGTCTCAACAAATTTAAGAAGATTGAAATCATATTGAACACTTTCTCTGATCACAATGGCATGAAACTAAAAATCAAGCACAATAAAAAAACTGAAAAATACTCAAACACTTGGAAACTAAATAGCAGGTTATTAAATAACAAATGGGTTAAAAATGAGATCAAAGAAGAAATTAAAGAAAATTCCTAGAAACAAATGATAATGAGAATACATCAACTCAAAATTTATGAAACACAGGAAAAACAGTCCTGAGAGAAAAGTTCATAGCATTACAGACATACCTCAAGAAGCTAGAAAAAGCTCAAATAAACAACTTGACCCTGCATCTAAAAGAACTAGAAAAAGAACAGTAAGTAAAGCCAAGAGGTAGTAGAAGGAAGGGAGTAATAAAAAAATATTGAGGTATCTTTTACCAGATTCACCAAAAAAATAAAAATAAAAAAAATAAAAAAAAGAGAGAGAGAGAGGATTCAAATAAATAAAATTAGAAATGAGAGTGGAGAAATAACAACTGACACAACAGAAATACTAAATATTGCAAGAAAATACTATGAAGAACTGTATGCCAAAAAGTAGACAACCTAGATGAATGGACAAATTTCTTGAAACATATAATCCACCAAAATTAATCTGGAAGAATCAGAAAACCTAAACAGACCAATTACACCAAATGAGATTGAAACAGTTATCAAAAAAAAATCCCAGAAAAGGAAAGTCCTGGGCGTTATAGCTTCATAAATGAATTCAACCAAATATTCAAAGAACTAACTTCTATCCTTTTCAAATTATTTCAAAAAATTCAAGAGGAAGGAAGACTTCCAAGCTCCTTTTATGAGGCGAGTATACTTCTGATTCCAAAACCAGGCAAAGACAACACAAAGACTCAATGGGCAAAAATTAAAAGCAATCCCCTTCAGATCAGGAACAAGGCAGGGGTGCCCTTTTTTACCACTCTTATTCAACATAGTTTTGGAAGTCCTAGCCACAGCAATCAGACAAGAAAAAGAAATAAAAGGCATCCAAATTAGAAAAGAAGAAGTAAAACTGTCATTATTTAGAGAAGATTTGATATTGTATATAGAACACCCTAAAGTCTCAGTCAAAAAAACTACTAGACCTGATAAATGAATTCAGCAAGGTGGCAGGATATAAAATTAATACTCATAAATGAAATGCATTTTTATACACTAACAATGAACTGTCATAAAGAGAAATTAAGGAAGCAATGCCCTTTACCATTGCAACTTAAAAAATAAAGTACTTAGGAATAAGTTTAACCAGGGAGATTAAAGACTTGTACACAGAAAATTATAAAACATGGATAAAAGAAATCAGAGAAGATACAAACAAGTGGCAGCATATACACTGCTCATGGTTAGGAAGAATAAACATCATTAAAATGTCTATATTACCAAAAGCAATCTATAAATTCAATGCAATACCAATTAAAATACCAATGACTTACTTCAAAGATATAGAACAACATGAACAAGAATGTGATGGCAACAGGGGTGGGGGGTGGGGGGAGGGGGGATGGGGTGAAGAAGGAGAGAGGGGTTAGGGGAGGGGAGGGGCACAAAGAAAACCAGATAGAAGGTGACAGAAGACAATTTAACTTTGCGGGAGGGGTATACAGCACAATCAAATGTCAAAATAATCTAGAGATATTTTTTCTCAACATATGTACCCTGATTTATCAATGTCACTGCATTTAATTTAATAAAAAAAAGGAATAGCTACTACAAGTATAGAGCCAGATATTACAAAAATAATAGATAATGCAAAGCGCCTCAACACATCACATTAGTTTTTTGTTAATTTGTTGTACTAAATTACTTACATTTATTCATAAATAAATCACATAATAAAATTTTGTTTACCTAAATGAAAAAAAAAGATATAGAACACATAATTCAAAAATTTATATGGAACCAAAAGAGAACACGAATAGCCTCAGCAATCTTGAAAAGGAAGAATACAGTTGGGGGTATCACACTACCAGATATCAAGTTATACTATAAGGCCATTGTACTCAAAATAGCCTGGTACTGGCATAAGAACAGGCATATAGATCAATAGAACAGAACTGAAAACCCAGAAATAAACCCACACTTTTATGGCCAACTGATATTTGACAAAGGAGGTAAGAGCATACATACATTGTAGTAAAGACAGCCTCTTCTACAAATGGTGTTGAGAAAATTGGACAGCTAACCTGCAAAAAAATGAAACTAGATCACCAACTTACACCATTCACAAAAATAAAATAAAAAAAAAATGGACAATATACTTAAATGTAAGCCGTGAAACCATAAGCATCCTAGAAGGAAACATAGGCAGTAAGCCCTCTGACATCTTTCACAGCAATATATTTGCCGATTTATCTCCACGGGCAAGTGAAATAAAAGAGAGCATAAACAAATGGTACTATATCAAACTAAAAAGCTTCTGTATAGCTAAAGACAATAAGAACAGAGTAAAAAGATAACCTGCACAATGGGAGAATATATTTGACCATACGTCTGATAAAGAGTTAATAACAAAATTTTTAAAAACTTGTAAAACTCAATACCAGGAAGACAAAAAAACAATAAAAAATTGGCAAAAGAAATGAATAGACACTTCTCCAAGGAGGACATACAGATGGCCAATAGGCATATGAAAATTGCTCAACAAAACTAAACACTAAAGAAATGCAAATTAAAACCACAATGAGATATCACTTCACATCAGTCAGAATGGCGCTCATCAACAAAACAACACTGAATAAGTGCTGGCAAGGATGTGGAGAAAACGGAACCCTCCTACACTGCTGGTGGGAATACAGACTGGTGTAGCCACTGTGGAAAACAGTATGGAGATTCCTCAAGAAATTAAAAATCGAACTGCCTTTTGACCCAGCTATTCCACTCTTAGGTATATACCCCAGGAACACCATAGCACTGTTTGAAAAGAAAAAATGTACCCCCATGTTTATGGCAACATTGTTCACAATAGCGATGATCTGGAAACAGCCCAAGTGTCCGTCAGAGGACGAGTGGATTAAAAAGCTTTGATACATATATATATGGAATACTACTCAGCCATAGAAAATGATGACATCTGCCATTTACAACAACATGGATGGACCTTGATAACATTATACTGAGAGAAATAAGTAAATCAGAAAAAACTAAGAACTATATGATTCCATACATAAATGGGACATAAAAATGAGACTCAGAGACATGGACAAGAGTGCGGGGGTTACAGAGTGGGGAGGAGGAGAGGGAGGAGGTTGGGAGAGGGGAGGGGCACAAAGAAAACCAGTTAGAAGGTGATGGGAGATAATTGGACTTTGGGTGATGAGAATGCACCATAATCAAATGTCAAAATAACCTAGAGATGTTTTCTCTGAACATATGCACCCTGGTTTATCAATGTCACTTCATTAAAATTAATTTTTTAAAAAGCATTTAAAAAGCCTGACCCACCCTGGCTGGATAGCTTGGTAGGTTGGATTATCGTCCTGAAGTGCAGAAGTTGGTGGTTTTATCCCCAGTCAGGGCACATACAGAAGCAGGTTAATGTTCCTGTCTCTCTCTGTGTGCTATCCTTCCTCCCTCACTAAAATCAATCAATAAATAAAGAAATTTTAAATAAATAAATAGGAAAAAAGATTATATGTAAAATTAATAAACCAATGCATATAAAAAAGCATAAAAGCTAAATGCAATGAATAACTTCCTCAAAATATATAATCTTTCAAGATTGACTCATGAAGAACAGAAAAGCCTAAATCAACCAATAAACACTGAGAAAATTGAAAAAAACAAACAAACATCAATATCATACAAAAAATAAAGTTCCAGGATCAGTGGTTTCACTAGTAAATCCTTTTTTTAAATAAATTTTTATTCATTTTAATGGGGTGACACTAGTAAATTTTATTAAACATTTAAAAAAGATTTGAGGTGACGTCACGGAAATGGCGCCGTGAGAAGCGCCAGCTCTCCCCTAAATCACAACAAATTTATCAACTAGAAACAGAAAAATTTATCCTCGGAGCATTCCGGAGTTCCACACAAACTGAAAGCAAAAGGACTGTTATCACTTGAATCTGAGAGACAAGGGTGTGGAGGAAGCTACCGCAGCAGCGACGCTCATTCAAGCCGCGAGGGAGTGCGCCTGCGTGCTATCAATAAGACCACCCTCAGATGCCGATAAGAAAGAGGAAATCGAATATTATGGATAAAAAAGAAAGAGGGGTAACACAAATAGATGTGGAAAAATCTATGGAGAAAAGACTTAACATATTGGAAGCCTTGGAGCTAAATGACAGAGAATTTAAAATAGAAATCTTAAAAATACTCAGAGATATACAAGAAAACACAGAAAGGCAATATAGGGAGATCAGAAAACAACTCAATGAACACAAAGAATATATTACCAAGGAAATTGAAACAATAAAAACAAATCAAACAGAAATGAAAAACTCAATTCACGAGCTGAAAAACGAGGTAACAAGCTTAGCTAACAGAACAGCCCAGATTGAAGATAGGATTAGTGAAATAGAAGACAAACAACTTGAGGCACAACAGAGAGAAGAAGAAAGAGACTCAAAAATAATAAAAAACGAGAAAGCCCTACAGGAATTGTCTGACTCCATCAGAAAGAATAACATAAGAATAATAGGTATATCAGAGGGAGAAGAGAAAGAAAATGGAATGGAGAATATACTCAAACAAATAATAGATGAGAACTTCCCAAGCCTGTGGAAGGAACTAAAGCCTCAAATTCAAGAAGCAAACAGAACACCAAGTTTTCTTAACCCCAACAAACCCACTCCAAGGCACATCATAATAAAGATGACACAAACCAATGACAAAGAAAAAATTCTCAAGGCAGCCAGGGAAAAGAAGAGTACAACATATAAAGGAAGGCCTATTAGATAATCATCAGATTTCTCAGCAGAAACTCTACAAGCTAGAAGAGAGTGGACCCCAATATTTAAAGCCCTGAAAGAGAGGAACTTTCAGCCAAGAATACTATACCCATCAAAGCTATCCTTCAAGTATGAAGGAGATATAAAAACATTCACAAATACAGAAAAGGTGAGAGAATTTATCAACAGAAAGCCCCCACTCCAGGAAATACTAAAGGGGGTTTTCCAACCAGATTCAAAGAACAAAAGAAAACAACACCACAAGTAACAGCTCCACCAAGAACACAATAAAACCAAACTTAAACTGTGACAACAAAGGAAAAAAAGGGGGGAGAGGATGGAGATTAACAGTAGCAAAGGATGATGAAGTGCAGAAATACTTATAAGATAGGGTACTACAATGAATATGGTAGGTACCCTTTTCATTACTTAATGGTAACCACCCTTAAAAAAACCACCACAAAAACACTTGACTTAAAAAAGGTAGCAACAGAGGAAAGAAGTATGGAACACAAAGAAACAAAAACAAATGATAGAAAAACAAAAGAGAAGAATCAAACTAGATACAAAACTAACAGAAAGCAATTTATAAAATGGCAGTAGGGAACCCACAAGTGTCAATAATTACACTAAATGTAAATGGATTAAACTTACCAATAAAAAGACACAGAGTAGCAGAATGGATTAAAAAAGAAAATCCAACTATATGCTGCCTACAAGAAACACATCTAAGCAACAAGGATAAAAACAAATTCAAAGTGAAAGGCTGGAAAACAATACTCCAAGCAAACAACACCCCAAAAAAAGCAGGCGTAGCAATACTCATATCTAATAATGCTGACTACAAGACAGAAAAAGTACTCAGAGACAAAAATGGTCATTTCATAATGATTAAGAGGAAGTTGAATCAAGAAGACATAACAATCCTTAACATATATGCACCAAACCAAGGAGTACCAAAATATGTAAGACAGCTACTTATTGACCTTAAAACAAAAACTAACAAAAATACAATCATACTTGGAGACCTCAATACACCGCTGACGGCTCTAGATCGGTCATCCAAACAGAGAATCAATAAAGATATAGTGGCCTTAAACGAAATACTAGAACACCTGGATATGATAGACATCTACAGGACACTTCATCCCAAAGCGACAGAGTATACATTTTTCTCTAGTGTACATGGAACATTCTCAAGAATTGACCATATGTTGGGCCACAAAGACAATATCAGCAAATTTAGAAAAATTGAAATTGTACCAAGCATATTTTCTGATCATAAAGCCTTGAAACTAGAATTCAACTGCAAAAAAGAGGGGGAAAAACCCACAAAAATGTGGAAACTAAACAACATACTTCTAAAAAATGAATGGGTCAAAGAAGAAATAAGCGCAGAAATCAAAAGATATATACAGACAAATGAAAATGAAAATACGACATATCAGAATCTCTGGGATGCAGCAAAAGCAGTAATAAGAGGAAAGTTCATATCACTTCAGGCCTATATGAACAAACAAGAGAGAGCTGAAGTAAACCACTTAACTTCACACCTTAAGGAACTAGAAAAAGAAGAACAAAGACAACCCAAAACCAGCCGAAGAAAGGAGATAATAAAAATCAGAGCAGAAATAAATGAAATAGAGAACAGAAAAACTATAGAAAAAATCAATAAAACAAGGAGCTGGTTCTTTGAAAAGATCAACAAAATTGACAAACCCTTGGCAAGACTCACCAAGGAAAAAAGACACAGGACTCAAATAAATAAAATCCAAAATGAAAGAGGAGAGATCACCACAGACATCATAGAAATACAAAGAATTATTGTAGAATACTATGAAAAATTATATGCCACCAAATACAACAATCTAGAAGAAATGAATAAATTCCTAGAACAATACAACCTTCCTAGACTGAGTCATGAAGAAGCAGAAAGCCTAAACAGACCAATCAGCAGGGAAGAAATAGAAAAAACTATTAAAAATCTCCCCAAAAATAAAAGTACAGGCCCAGACGGTTAAACTAGTGAATTCTATCAAACATTCAAAGAAGACTTGGTTCCTATTCTACTCAAAGTCTTCCAAAAAATTGAAGAAGAATCAATACTTCCAAACACATTTTATGAGGCCAACATAACCCTCATACCAAAACCTGGCAAGGATGGCACAAAGAAAGAAAACTACAGACCAATATCACTAATGAATACAGATGCTAAAATACTAAACAAAATACTGGCAAACCGAATACAACAACATATTAAAAAAATAATACATCATGATCAAGTGGGATTCATCCCAGAATCTCAAGGATGGTTCAACATACGCAAAACGGTTAACGTAATACACCATATCAACAAAACAAAGAACAAAAACCACATGATCTTATCAATAGATGCAGAAAAGGCTTTTGATAAAATACAACACAATTTTATGTTTAAGACTCTCAACAAAATGGGTATAGAAGGAAAATATCTCAACATGATAAAGGCCATATATGATAAACCATCAGCCAACATCCTATTAAACGGCATAAAACTGAGGACTTTCTATCTTAAATCAGGAACAAGACAGGGTTGTCCACTCTCTCCACTCTTATTCAACGTGGTGCTAGAATTCTGGCCAGAGCAATCAGACAAGACAAAGAAATAAAAGGCATCCATATCGGAAAAGAAGAAGTAAAGCTATCACTTTTTGCTGATGATATGATCCTATACATCGAAAACCCGAAGGACCCCACAAAAAGATTATTAGAAACAATAAACCAATACAGTAAGGTCGCAGGATACAAAATTAACATACAAAAGTCCATAGCCTTTCTATATGCCAACAATGAAATATTAGAAAACGAACTCAAAAAAATAATCCCCTTCACGATTGCAACAAAAAAAATAAAATACCTAGGAATAAACATAACAAAGAACGTAAAGGACCTATATAATGAAAATTACAAAGCATTGTTAAGGGAAATCGAAAAAGATACAACGAGATGGAAAAATATTCCTTGTTCTTGGATAGGAAGAATAAATATAATCAAAATGGCCATATTACCCAAAGCAATATACAAATTTAATGCAATTCCCATCAAAATCCCTATGAGATTTTTTAAAGAAATGGAGCAAAAAATAATCAGATTTATATGGAATTATAAAAAGCCCCAAATAGCCAAAACAATCCTAAGGAAAAAGAATGAAGCTGGGGGCATTACAATACCTGACTTTAAACTATATTATAGGGCCACGATAATCAAAACAGCATGGTATTGGCAGAAAAATAGACACTCAGACCAATGGAACAGAATAGAAAGCCCAGAAATAAAACCGCATATATATGGTCAAATCATCTTTGATAAAGGGGCCAACAACACACAATGGAGAAAAGAAAGCCTCTTCAACAAATGGTGTTGGGAAAACTGGAAAGCCACTTGCAAAAGAATGAAACTCAACTACAGCCTGTCCCCGTGTACTAAAATTAATTCAAAATGGATCAAAGACCTAAATATAAGACCTGAAACAATAAAGTACATAGAAGAAGACATAGGTACTAAAATCATGGACCTGGGTTTTAAAGAACATTTTATGAACTTGACTCCAATGGCAAGAGAAGTGAAGGCAAAGATAAATGAATGAGACTACATCAGAATTAAAAGTTTTTGCTCAGCAAGAGAAACTGATATCAAAACAAACAGACAGCCATCTATATGGGAACTGATATTTTCAAACGACAGCTCAGATAAGGGTCTAATATCCAAAATTTACAAAGAACTCATAAAACTCAACAACAAACAAACAAACAATCCAATAAAAAAATGGGAAGAAGACATGAACAGACACTTCTCCCAGGAAGAGATACAAATGGCCAACAGATATATGAAAAGATGCTCAGCTTCATTAGTTATTAGAGAAATGCAAATCAAAACTACAATGAGATACCACCTCACTCCTGTTAGATTAGCTATTATCAACAAGACGGGTAATAGCAAATGTTGGAGAGGCTGTGGAGAAAAAGGAACCCTCATTCACTGTTGGTGGGACTGTAAAGTAGTACAACCATTATGGAGGAAAGTATGGTGGTTCCTCAAAAAACTGCAAATAGAACTACCTTATGACCCAGCAATCCCTCTACTGGGTATATACCCCAAAACCTCAGAAACATTGATACGTGAAGACACATGTAGCCCCATGTTCATTTGCAGCACTGTTCACAGTGGCCAAGACATGGAAACAACCAAAAAGCCCTTCAATAGAAGACTGGATAAAGAAGATGTGGCACATATACACTATGGAATACTACTCAGCCATAAGAAATGATGACATCAGATCATTTACAGCAAAATGGTGGGATCTTGATAACATTATAAGGAGTGAAATAAGCAAATCAGAAAAAAACAAGAAATACATGATTCCATACATTGGTGGAACATAAAAATGAGACTAAGAGACATGGACAAGAGTGTGGTGGTTACCAAGGGTGGGGGGGGGAGGGAGGACATGGGAGGGAGGGAGGGAGAGATTTAGGGGGAGGGGGAGGGGCACAGAGAACTAGATAGAGGGTGACGGAGGACAATCTGACTTTGGGCGAGGGGTTTGCAACATAATTTGATGACAAAATAACCTAGACATGTTTTCTTTGAATATATGTACCCTGATTTATTAATGTCATCCCATTACCATTAATAAAAATTTATTAAAAAAAATATAAAAAAAAATAAAAAAAATAAAAAAAGGTGAATCACTTCTGTTAGAAGAGAATTAGGGAAAGAATCATGGCTCACATGTCATTTGAAATTGACCCTGAAATAAAAATTGTATACATTAAATGTAAAAAAAAAAATAAAAAAAAATTAAAAAAGATTTGATACCAATTGTTCTCAAATTCTTTCAAAAAGTTGAAAAAGAGACAATACTTTCTAATTTATTATAGAAGGCCAACATAATCCAGACACAAAAACTTGGCATGAACAACACAAAAAATCTATGGACCAATATCTCTGAAAACTGTAAAGAAAATATTAACAAATCAAATACAACAATATATTTTTAAAATTATAAGTAATGGGCCCTGGCTGGTTGTCTCAGCGGTAGAGGCATCGACCTAGCGCATGGAAGTCCTGAGTTCAATTCCCAGCCAGGGCACACAAGAGAAGTGTCCATATGCTTCTCCACCCCTCCCCCTCTCCTTTCTCTCTGTCTCTCTCTTCCCCTCCTGCAGCCAAGGCTCCATTGGAGCACAATTGGCCCAGGCATTAAGGATAGCTCCATCGCCTCCACTTCAGGTGCTGGAATGGCTCCAATTACAGTGGAGCAATGCCCTAGATGGGCAAAGCATCGCCCCCTGATGGGCTTGCCAGGTGGTCCCAGTTGGACACATGAAGGAGTCTGTCCCTCTGCCGCCCTGCTTCTCACTTCAGAGATAAACACACACACACATTATGATCAAGTGATGTTCACTCCAGGGGCACAGGATAGTTCAACATATGCAAATTAATCAATGTAATACACCACATTAACAAAACAAAATAAAAATTCATCTTATCAATAGGTGCAGCAAAAGCATTTGATGTTACAACACTCAATCAACTGGGTATAGATTGAAAGTACCTTGACATATTAAAGACCATATATGTAAAATTCTCAGCCAATATTGTATTCGATGATGAAAAACTGAAAGCTTTTTCTCTATGATCAAGAACAAAACAAAGATGCCCACTATCATTACTTTATTTAACATAGTTCTGAAAGTCCTAGTTAGATCAAGCAAGAGAAAGAAATAAAATGCATCCAAATTGAGAATAAAAAATAAAAGTGTCACTTTTTTGCAGATGACATGATCTTGCATGTAGAAAACCCTAAGACCTACACCAAAAACAATAAACAAATACTGTAAAGTTGCAGGGCACAAAATCAATGTAGAAAAATATACTGCTTTCTGAAAAACTAACAATAAAACTTAAGGAAAAAAATAATTTCTTTTACAATTGCTACCAAAAGAATAAGATACCTAAGAATAAACTTAACAAAGAATGTGGACTATATACTGAAAACTACAAAACATTATTAAAACAAGTTTAAAAAGACACTCAGAAATGGAAAGATATTCCCTGTTCATGGATTGGAAGAATCAACATAGTTAAAATGTCCTTATTACCCAAAGTGATATAAAAATTTAATGCACCACATGAAAGTCCCAACATCATTAAAAAAAAATAGAACCATCAGTCATCAGATTTGCCTAGAACCACAAAAGACCCTGAATAGCCAATGTAGTGCTGAGAAAAAAATAAGAAAGTGCGTTGTATCACACTGCCTGATTTCAAATTATGCTACAAAGTGATGATGATCAAAATAGCATGGTATTGGCAGAAAAACAGGCATACTGACAAATAGAATAGAACTGAGAGCCCAGAAATAAAATCACATGTATATGAGCACATAATCTTTGACAAAGTAGCCAAAATCATGCAATGGAGAAAAAAAAGTCTTCTTAAATAAATGGTGCTGGAAAAATTGGAAACTCATGTGTAGAAAGAATTAAACTAGAGTAGAGTTTATCCCTATATACAAAAATTATCTAAAATTGGGTTAAAGATCTAAATATATGACTTGAAATAATAAATTGCATATAAAAAAGCATAGGCATTAAATTCATGGACGTTGGTCTTAGAGAGATTTTTTTTTTATCAATTTGAACCCAAAAACAAGGGAAGTAAAGGTAAAAGTAAATGAATTGAACTATGTCAAAATAAAGTTCTGCACAGCAAAATAAACTGACAATAAAAAAGACAACAAACCAAATAAAAGAAAATATTTGTAAACAACATTTCTGACAAAGGGTTAATATAAAAACGTATAAAGAACTCATACAACTCAACACCAAACAAACTAACTACAAAAGGGCCAGAGGCAAGATGTTTCAGGGGCATTTCCATACATATGGCCTCTTTTAGTTCATGCTTCAGAATTTCTGAAAATCTCTGCAACAAACAGCATCTGACCTTAGTGTGCCCCATACCTCTTGCTAAGTGGCTCGAGGCTCAGAACTACTGGCATCTAGCCTTGGTTCTCAGCTTGTATTTTCACAGGCACCTTTAAACCCTGCACAACTAGCAATCATCTGTAGATTGTTCTGTAGTTCCCGCTGGCTGGCCCCTAACTGGGCACAGAGGGTGGCTGACCTTGCACCTCCCTGGAGGCCACAGAGCCAGTGCACCTGGTGGTCAGCTTCAGCCACACTGGATTGCAAACCAACCACTTCAAGGAGCAACACACTCAAGGGGAAGACTTTGCTGGTACTAAAGCCTCAATGGGTATCAAGTCTTGCTTTGCAGGGGTAGAGCCTGAAGAACAGCTCCTCTGCTGTAGTTGCAGCCAATACTCATAGAAAATTATCCTGGAGATTATTTCTTTCCATTAGTGTGCCAATAGCAAAGAAGGTTCAACTAAACAGGACAGTGCATAGCCTACAGAAGGGCTCATATGGAGCACCCAGCACAGGTAACTGAGGAGTCTGCATGACTTATAGGGCCTTATAGGAATCTTGCAACTGTACGAAGTCCAGGAGATGTAAAAGTTCTACTTAATACATAAAAACAAATATGGGGAAGTAGCTAAAATGAGAAGACAAAGAAATAGGTCCCTGTAAAGCCAGTATCCACGGCCACCATCACAGCTGCCTGGTCCATGCAGGTTCACATTGGATTTGGACAGTCGGTAAAGAAACAAAGGAGCCAAAAACTGGTAGGCCATCATCTTTAATCCTAGCCTGCACCCAGCGGGCAAGTAAAAACACACACTGGGCTCCAAAACCCACTCATTCAGGGCTCACAAAGCTACTGACTTATCCAAGTTTCCTAGAATCAAAGGTTTCTAGCTCACCAGAATTATTCACCTCTGTTCCCCATCTCCTTCCTTCTCTCTGAACAAACTGCACAAACTGGCTTTTCCTTCAGCACTCTGTCTCTTGGCTGCTTCTCCTGGCCTCCTCCACGTGGCCTTTCTCTGCTCTCCTTTTCTGCTCTCTCTTCTAATGCTAATCTCAGGAACCAAGAGAGCATGCTCTTGGTCTGCCCCACTTTATAGTGCAGAAATGAAAACCTTTAATCCAATATACAAAATAGGGACGTCTCTAATACAAAGTCACTTATCTGGGGCATGATGGGATTGCATCACCCCACATCTAAAAGGGTGGGAAAGGCTTAGTCCTAACACCAAGCCCCAGGCTACAAGGATCCTGCCTGCCCACAGGCCGCCCCCAACACACATTAATATCACCTGGGCGATGAGCTATCACGTGGGCAGTGCCATCTTTAACAAAGTGAGCATAATATATTTTATCTACCCAACAATCCACCCCTATGCTCACTTTACTACCCACAAACTACATCAATGGCACTCCTGTGCAAGGAAATTAGGCACATTACACAAATTACAGCAACATAACAAATTATACAATTTCAACAATTACAAAGGTACACTTCACCAATCTCTGAGCACTTTGCCAAAACCATAAAATGTACTCGGCTTTCTTTCTAGCCATGGGAAAAACTCCCCGGGACAGGGGAAAGGCCTTCAGCAAAGCCGCCCCCCACCTCCATCAGGGTATTTCACATTGTCCAAAATCCATAAGTCCATCCAACAAAGGAGCCAGTGATCACTCTGGTTGTAGTCCAGGAATCAGTCCACGCACATGGGGTGTCAGCCACCCCCCTCATTCCTGCCGTCCTGGCAGGTCTTACACTGTCTCAAGGAGGAGCATGTGGCAATGGCAGTCAGCATTTCCATCTCTGCTGCAGAGAGCATGATGGTATGCACCCCTATGTCCCAAAACCTCAGACCTACCAGGAACATAGTAAGTATTCCTTGTTACTGGGCTCTCACCATCTGGAGACTGTGGATCGCCACTCCAGCCTGATTCTCTTCATCCTCCAAAGAGGAACTAGAAACATCAGCTCCCACTGCCAGCCTTACAGTCCCGGGCCCAGTCTCAGTCCTGGCCTCAGCCTCAGCCCCAGCCTCCCACTGATGCTGGATCTATCTCCACAACGTCCAGGGAAATCTCCAACTCACGAACCTGTGATTCCTTCTCCAGTGTCTGCTCCACGTCCAAACGAACCTCACAAACCTGGTTGGCCTCCTCTGGTGCTTGCTTCAGCTCCAGGGTCAACATCTCTTTCTCCCACATTTGGTTCAGCTCCTTCTACTGTTCGGTTTGCAGGTCCCGGGAAGCCTCTTCCACAGAGCTCTTGGTTTCCTCACACATGGGTGTAAAAGTCAGCCAGCCTATGGTCCCCAAAAGGACAGCCATGGGGAACCATAACAGCAGCCAGTCCTCTACTCCACCACTCAAAGGTGGTGGTAACTCCTTATTGATCTGTATCGAATCCTGCCACAGATTACACTTGATGTAAAGCCAGTATCCACGGCCACCATCACAGCTGCCTGGCCCATGCAGGTTTGCATTGGATTCAGACAGTCGGTAAAGAAACAAAGGAGCCAAAAACTGGTGGGCTATCATCTATAATCCTAGCTTGCACCTGGAGGGCAAGCAAAAACACACACTGGACTCCAAAAGCCACTAATTCAGCACTCACAAAGCTACTGACTTATCCGAGTTTTCCTAGAATCAATGGTTTCTAGCTCACCAGACTTATTCACCTCTGTTCCCTATCTCCTTCCTTCTCCCTGAACAAATTCTGCACAAACTGGCTTTTCCTTCAGTACTCCACCATCTTGACTGCTTCTTCTTGCCTCCTCCAAGTGGCCTCTTTCTGCTCTCCTCTCTGTTCTCTCTTCTAATGTTAATCTCAGGAACCAAGAGAGCAAGGTTCTGGTCTTCCCCCCTTTATAGTGCAGAAATCAAAACCTTTAATCCAATATACAAAATAGAGAAGTCTCTAATACAAAGTCACTTATCTGAGGCATGATGGGATTGCACCACCCTACATCAAAAAGGGTGGAAAAGGCTTAGTCCTAAAACCAAGCCCCAGGCTACAAGGATCCTGCCTGCCCACAGCCCGCTCCCAACACACATTAATATCACCTGGTCAACGGGCTTCCACATGGGCAGTGCCATCTTTAACAAAGTTAGCATAATATATTTTATCTGCCCAATATTCCCAAATGAAAAAACAGAAAAATTCTAAAAAACAAACAAACAAACAAAGAAAAAACTGATGAAAGAAAGACAAACGAACTACTCAATGAACAGTTCAAAGCCATGGTTATAAGGAGGCTGAAGGAATTTAGTGGAAACTTCAACAGTATTAAAAAAAGACATGAAAACCACAAAAAAGAACCATTCAAAAATAAAGGACATATCATCTGAAATGAAAAAATAAATGATAGGGAATCCATAGTAGAGTAAATGAAGCAGAGAAGCAAATCAGCAATTTTGAATATAAGGATGCAGAAAAACCCCAATCAGAACAACAAAGACGAAAAAGAATTCTGAAAAATGAGAATAGTATAAGGAGCCTCCAGGACAGCTTCTAGCATACCAACATTTGCATTATTGGGAAGGAAAAGAGAGCAAGAAGTTAAAATCTATTTATAAAAGTAACGATTGAAAACTTTCCTAATCTGTCAAAGGAAATAGACATTCAACTCCAGGAAGCACAGGGAGTCCCAAAAGAGTTGAACCTAAAGAAGCTCACACCAAGACACAGCATAATTGCAATGGACAAAGGTTAAAGACAAGAGAAATACTTTAAAATAGCAAAAGAAAAGCTCTTTTTTTACATATAAGGAAGCTCTCATAAGAATAGCAGCTGATTTCTGAACAGATACATTGAAGATACGAATGGATTAGCTAAAACATTCAATGTTGAAAAGCAAGAACCTGCAACCAAAATTACTCCACCCAGCAAAGTTATCATTTATATTTGAAGGATACATACAGAACTTCCCAGACAAGAAAAAGGAGTTTATCACCATCAAACCAGTATCACAAGAAATGTAAAAGAGTTTTTTTTATGAAGAGAAAGAAAATTAGATAAAAATATGAATAGTAAAATGGCAATAGATACATATTTTTTCAATAATTACTGTAAATGAAAATATATACTGCTAACAAAAATTAAGGGATATTTTAAGTGTTATATTCATTTTGAAATATTCCCTAATTTTTGTGAGCAGTATATTAAATGTTTTAATCAAAACATATAGGGTGCCTGACCTGTGGTGGCGCAGTGGATAGAGCATTGACCTGGAAATGCCGAGGTCGCCGGTTCGAAACCCTGGGCTTGCCTGGTCAAGGCATATATGGGAGTTGATGCTTCCAGCTCCTCCCCCCTTCTCTCTGTCTCTTCTCTCTCACTCTCTCACTCTCTCTCTCTCTGTGTCTCTCCCTCTCCTCTCAAATGAATAAATAAAAAAAATAAAAAGTTGAATAAATAAAAAATAAAAAGTATTTTTAAAAAAAGAAAATAATTTAAAAAAACAAACAAAACAAAACATATAGGGTGACCTAATGTAAGGTCAGCAGTCACGGCCACCATCACAGCCCCCTTGGCCAGCGCAGTTTGCATTTGATTCCAACAGATGGTAAGGCATAATGAACAGAGCCAAAAACTGGTGGTTCATTTTCCTTTATTCTAGATTTGCACTCAGCAAGTGAGTAAAAACAAACACACTGGGTTCCAAAACCCACTCATTCAGCACTCACAAAGCTACTGACTCATCTGAGTTTTCCTAGAATCAAAGGCTTCCACTTTCCCAGTCTTATTCACCTCTGCTCCGTATCACCTCCTCCACAAACTGGCTTCTCCTTCCCCCATTCCACCATTTTGGCTTTCTCTTCCACGTGGCTTCCCTGACCTGCTACACCATGGGCTCTTCCTCTCTACAAGAATGTGATCACTCTCTTTTGAAACAACGTGGTTATAAGGCCAGAAACTGCTATCATGGCCATGCACATGCAGGTTCCCATTGGATTTGGGCTGACGGTAAATAAATGGTGGAATCAGAGGGTCATAGGCCATTCTGTTTATTGGTGTCTCACCAAGACATGAAAGTCACAAGAGAAGCCAAGGGAAAAGCAGAAAACCTGCTTTTCCTACGGAGGGCAAGGGATCAGGGAGGCCCCTGCAATAATGATAGCAGGAACCAAGAGAGCAAGCCCTCAATCTGTTCCCATTTCATAGTGTAGAAATCAAAACCTTTAATCAGATATACAAATAAGGAAGTCTCTGATACAAAGTCACCTATCTGAGGCATAAATAGGGTTCCTCATAAGAGTGCACCATCCACTATCATGCAACAGTCAAGGGTGTGGGCAAAAGCTTAGTTTTGAAACTAAGCCTTAGGCTATAATAACTTTGCCAGCATACAGCCTGTCTCCCACACCCAAAGCAAGCAAACATATATGTCATATTTAAAAACTTAATCGACCAACAGTGATCTCTCTTCAAATAGCCTCCTAGCTCCTCCTTTTAAAACCTTTTGGTGGGAAATCACTCCTCCAACACACATTAGCACAACCACACCCCTTTCCAAGCAAGAAGGGCAATGCCTGACCTGTGGTGGCACAGTGGATAAAGCATTGACCTGGAATGCTAAGGTCACCGGTTTGAAACCCTGCACTTGTCTGGTCAAGGCACATATGGGAGTTGATGCTTTCTGCTCCGCTCCCCTTTCTCTCTCTCTCTCTCTCTCTCTCTCTCTCTCTCTCTCTAAAATGAATAAATAAATAAATTTTTTAAAAAAAGAAGGGCATTAATATCATCACTGGGCAACGGGCATCACCATTTTTAACAATACCAGTGAAAAAACCAGAAAATTACAGATTTTAGAACTCATTTGCCCGATGCCTAATGAATAAGAAAACAAAACTCTTATATATGTTGTCTACAAGAGACTCACGTCAACTTGAAAGGCACAAACATACTATAAGTAAAAGGATAGAAAGGAGTACTTCATGAAAATGATAGAAAACAAAAAAGCTGAGGTAACAATACTTATCCCAGACAAAATAGCCCTTCAAACCTAAGCTATCACAAGAGACAAAGGAAGTCCCAGCAATTAAATATCTGGATATTCATACAAAGAAACCCCAAAACACTAAATTGTAAAGATGTATGCATTCAGATGTTTCCTGCACCATTATTTACAATAGCCAAAATATGGGAGAAACCTAAGTGCTTATCAATAGATGAATGAATAGAGAGAAATTGTTGCATATATACAATGGAATATGATTCGCCCATTAAAATAAAATCTTGCCATCTGCAACAACTTCAAAAGGTCTAGATTCTAGACCTTAGACTCTAGAAGGTATTATGTTGGTTAAAATAGGTCAAAAGACAGATGCTATATGATTTTTTTTATATTTATGTAAAGCCAGTAGCCATGGCCACCATCACAGCTGCCTGACCCATGCAGGTTCGCATTAGATTCGGACAGATGGTAATAAAACAATGGAGCCAAGAACTGGTGAGCCATTATCTTTAACCCTAGCTTGCACCTGGTGAGCAAGTAGAAACACACGCTGGGCTCCAAAACCGTCTCATTCAGTGCTCACAAAGCTACTAACTTATGAGTTTCCTAGTGTCAAAGGTTTCTAGCTCACCAGACTCATTCACCTCTGTTTCCCATCTCCTTCTCTCTGCACAAACTCTGTACAAACTGGTTTTTCCTTTAGCACTCCGCTATCTTAGCTGCTTCTCCTCTCCTCCACGTGGCCTTTCTCTGCTCTCCTCGAGCATGGGCTTTTCCTAGAACATAATCACTCTTCCTCAGGAAAAATGTGATCTCTTTTTCTTTTAAAACCTTTTGGCCCGAAAGCCCTCCCCCAACACATATTAACATAATCATGCCCATCCCAAGCAATCACCTGGGTGACGGGCTTCCAAGTGGGCAGCACCATCTTTAACAAAGTGAGCATATTATATTTTGTCTGCCCAGCAATGTAGAATCTAAAAAACAAACTATGCAAATAAGCCCAACAGAAACAGATTCATAGATACAGAGAATACTTTGAAGGTTGCTGGATAGGAGAGTAATTGAAAGATGGTTGAAAAAGCTGAAGGAATTAAGAAACACAAATTGGTAGTTACAGGATAGTAATGGTGATGTAAAGTCCATTATAGGGAATATAGTAAATAGTGTCATAGTAACTGTATACTGTGTTGAGATAGGAAACTCCCCTTTTACTAAGAGGCTTAAAAGGCATTTTATGATTTAGGCCAAGCATCCAGAGAGATTTTGAAAATATGATTTTTATACTTGTGTGTGATTTACACCAGCTCAAGGTGGCCGATCACATTCCTGCTTAGGAAGGGCTATTATATTATAAATGGAGAGATTTTTTGTACCTGAAGGTTTTGAAAGGAAGGAGGAAGGAGAAGTCTGACCCCCTCCCTTCTCCACACCTGTGAGCAGGAACATAAACAAGTATGAAATGCTAGGGGGAAGGGAGATTTGAGTAGCCCTTTCCTATCCCCTTTCTTTCTCCTTAATGGGCGATTTACAAAAGCTTATCCTCTGACATCATGTAAACTCCTCCCTTCCTGAAATCATGTGACTGACATATGGCCCAGGCATCCCCAAACTACGGCCCACAGGCCGCATGCGGCCCCCTGAGGCCGTTTATCCAGCCCCACGCCACACTTCCGGAAGGGGCACCTCTCTCATTGGTGGCCAGTGAGAGGAGCACTGTATGTGGTGGCCCTCCAACGGTCTGAGGGACAGTGAACTGGCCCCCTGTGTAAAAAGTCTGGGGACCCCTGCAGACAAAGGAATCACGAGATCCATGTATATAAACTTGTATTCTGTAAAGGGTATATAAGATGTAAGAAATCTCATTTCAGGAAGCACGTGTTTTTGGAGCTACTAGCCTATGTGCTCCGCCCGCTTTAATAAAATTCCCTTTTCCTCTTATACAGTTATCTGAGTGTCTGTCCTCCGTTGATTTGCCTTCCTGCAACAGTGTCATAAGGGTACAAGATTTATTAGAACAACACTTCATAAGTTATAATCTATGTCTAATAACAAAAGTTGTGTGCCTGAAACAAATACAATATTAAATGCCAACTGTAATTATAAAGTAAAAAAAAAATTAGTTTTAAAAATGGGCAGATGACCTCAACAGACATTTCTCTCAAAAAAACACACAAATGCTGAACAGATACTTAAAAAGATGCTCAAATTTACCAGCTATTAGGGAAATGCAAATCAAAGCTACAATGTAATACCACCTCACACTGGTTAGAATGGCTACTAACAACAAAACAAGTAATAATAAGTGTCGGAGATGTTATGGAGATAAAAGTACCCTCATACATTGCTGATGGGAATGTAAACTGGTATAGCAACTATAAAAAACAGTATAATAATTCCTCAAAAAATTAAGATTAGAGATAGCATATAACCTGGCAATCCCTCTAATGGGCATCTACACCAAAAATTCAAAAATATTTATATGCAAATATATATATGCCCATGTTCATCGCAGCATTATTCATGGTGGCCAAGACAAGGAAACAACTAAAGTGTATAAATATTTTTATATGAAATAACTAGAAAAGAAAAAGCAGTAGGGAAAGAAAGTAGATTAGCAGTTTCCAAAGCTGGGCAGGATGTGTGGGGAGGGAAGTCACCACTAATGGGAAAGGTGATTCTTTTTTACATGAGGAAAATAATTTTTTTTGAAAATTTTTTTAATTAATTTTAATGCAGTGACATTGATAAATCAGGGTACATATGTTCTGAAAAAACATCTCCAGATTATTTTGACATTTGATTATGCTGCATACCCCTCAACCAAAGTCAAATTGTCTTTCGTCACCTTCTATCTGGTTTTTTTATGCCCCTCCCCTCCCCCCACACACTCTCGCTCCTTTCTCAATATCCATCACACTTTTGTCCATGTCTCTGAGTCTCATTTTTTTTTTTCTGTATTTTTCTGAAGCTGGAAACAGGGAGAGACAGTCAGACAGACTCCCACATGCGCCCGACCGGGATCCACCCGGCACGCCCACTAGGGGCGAGGCTCTGCCCCTCCGGGGCGTCGCTCTGCCGCGACCAGAGCCACTCTAGCGCCTGGGGCAGAGGCCGAGGAGCCATCCCCAGCGCCCAGGCCATCTTTGCTCCAATGGAGCCTTGGCTGCAGGAGGGGAAGAGAGAGACAGAGAGGAAGGCGGGGGGGGGGGGAGGGTGGAGAAGCAAACGGGCGCTTCTCCTATGTGCTGTGGCCGGGAATTGAACCCGGGTCCCCCGCACACCAGGCCGATGCTCTACCGCTGAGCCAACTGGCCAGGGCCTCTGAGTCTCATTTTTATGTCCCACCTATGTATGGAATAATACAGTTCTTACTTTTTTCTGGTTTACTTATTTCACTCCATATAATGTTATCAAGGTCCATCCATGTTATTGGAAATGATCCGATGTCATCATTTCTTGTGGCTGAGTAGTATTCCATAGTATATATGAACCAAAGCTTTTTAATCCACTCGTCGTCTGATGGACACTTGGGCTGTTTCCAGATCTTCGCTATTGTGAACAATGCTGCCACAAACATGGGGGTGCATTTCTCCTTTTGGAGCAGTTCTATGGTGTTCTTGGGGTATATTCCTAAAAGAGGGATAGCTGGGTCAAAAGGCAGTTCGATTTTCAATTTTTTGAGGAATCACCATACTGTTTTCCACAGAGGCTGCACTAGTCTGCATTCCCAACAGAAGTGCAGGAAGGTTCCCTTTTCTCCACATCCTCACCAGCACTTATTGTGTATTGTTTTGTTGATGAGCTCCATTCTGACTGGTGTGAGGTGATATTGCATTGTGGTTTTAATTTGCATTTCTCTAATGATTAGTGATGTTGAGCATTTTTTTCATATGCCTATTGGCCATCAGTATGTCCTCTTTGGAGAAGTGTCTATTCATTTCTTTTTCCCATTTTTTGATTGGATTGTTTGTTTTTCTGGTGTTAAGATTTACAAGATCTTTACAAATTTTGGTTACTTACTCCTTATCAGACGTACTGTCAAATATGTTCTCCCATTGTGTAGTTTGTCTTTTTATTCTGTTCTTATTGTCTATGGCTGCACAAAAGCTTTTTAGTTTGATATAGTCCCATTTGTTTATCCTGTCCTTTATTTCACTTGCCCTTGGAGATAAATCAGCAAATATATCGCTGTGAGAGATGTCAGAGAGCTTACTGCCTATATTTTCTTCTAAGATGCTTATGGTTTTACGGCTTACATCATTTAAGTCTTTTGTCCATTTTTAGTTTATTTTTGTGAATGGTGTAAGTTGGTGGTCTAGTTTCATTTTTTGGCAGGTAGCTGTCCAATTTTCACAACACTATTTATTAAAGAGGCTGTCTTTACTCCATTGTATGTCCTTACCTCCTTTGTCAAATATCAGTTGTCCATAGAGCTGTGGGTTTATTTCAGGGTTCTCCGTTCTGATCATTAATCTATGTGCCTCTTCTTATGCCATTACTAGGCTGTTTTGAGTACAATGGCCTTGTAGTATAGCCTGATATCAGGAAGTGTAATACCTCCACTTTTATTCGACTTTTTTTAAGATTGCTGAGGATATTCGTGTTCTCTTTTGGTTCCGTATAAATTTTTGGAATATCTGATCTATATCTTTAAAGTATGTCATTGGTATTTTAATTGGTATTGCATTGAATTTATAGATTGCTTTGAGTAATATAGACATTTTAATAATGTTTATTCTTCCTAACCATGAGCACAGTGTATGCTTCCACTTGTATGTATCTTCCTTGAATTCTTTTATCAATTTTTTATAATTTTCCGAGTACAAGTCTTTAGTTTCCTTGGTTTAATGTACTCCTAGGTACTTTATTTTTTTATTGTAATAGTGAAGGGGATTGTTTCCTTAATTTCTCTTTCTGACTGTTCATTATTGGTGTATAAAAATGCCTCTAATTTCTGAGTATTAATTTTATATCCTACCACTTTGCTGAATTCATTTATCAGGTCCAGTAGTTTTTTGACTGAGACTTTAGGATTTTCTATATACAATATCATATCATCTGCAAATAATGATAGCTTTACTTCTTCTTTTCCACTTGAATGCCTTTTATTTCTTCTTGTTGTCTGATTGCTGTGGCTAGGACTTCCAGGACTATGTTGAATATGAGTGGTGAAAGGGGGCACCCCTGCCTTGTTCCTGATCTTAAGGGGATTGCTTTTAATTTTTGCCCATTGAGTATGATGTCGGCTGTGGGTTTCTCATAGATGGCTTTTTATCATGTTGAGGTATGTTCCCTGTATTCCCACTTTATTGAGAGTTTTGATTATGAATGGGTGCTAGATTTTATCAAATACTTTTTCTGCATCTATTGAAATTATCATGTGGTTTTTCTCTTTCCTTTTGTTTATGTGATGAATCACATTAATTGATTTGTGAATATTGTACCAGCTTTGCCTCCCCAGAATAAATCCCACTTGATCATGGTATATGATTTTTTACATATATTGTTGGATTCGATTAGCTAATATTTTGTTGAGATTTTAGCCTCTTTATTCATAAGGGATATTGGCCTATAGTTTCCTTTCTTTGTGTTGTCTTTGCCTGGTTTTGGAATCAGATGTATACTGGCCTCATAAAAGGAGCTTGGAAGTCATCCTTCCTCTTGATTTTTTTTGAAATAGCTTGAGAAGGATAGGAGTTAGCTCTTCTTTGAATATTTGGTAGAATTCACTTGTGAAGCCATCAGGCCCCAGACTTTTCTTTCCTGGGATATTTTGATAACTGTTTCGATCTCATTTGGTGTAATTGGTCTGTTTAGGTTTTCTGATTCTTCCAGATTGATTTTTGGAACATTCTATGTTACAAGGAATTTGTCCATTTCATCTAGGTTGTCTAGTATTTTGGCATAAAGTTCTTCATAGTATTTTCTTACAGTATTTTGTATTTCTGTTGTGTCAGTTGTTATTTCTCCACTCTCATTTCTAATTTTATTTACTTGAGACCGCTCTCTTTTTTTCTTGGTAAGTCTAGTGAAAGTTTCATCAATCTTGTTTACTTTTTCAAAGAAACAGCTCCTAGTTTCATTGATCCTCTATATTGTTTCTTTAGCCTCTATGTCATTTATTTCTGCTCTGATCGTTATTATTTCCTTCCTTCTACTACATTTGGGCTTTACTTGCTGTTCTTTTTCTAGTTCTTTCAGATGCAGGGTTAGGTTGTTTATTTGAGCTTTTTCTAGGTTCTTAAAATGTGCCTGTAGTGCTATAAACTTCCCTCTCAGAACTGCTTTTGCTGTGTCCCATAAATTCTGAGTTGTTGTATGCTCATTGTCATTCGTTTCTAAGAATTATTTTATTTCTTCTTTGATTGCATTCTTAATTCATTTGTTATTTAACAACCTGCTATTTTGTTTCCATCTGTTTGAGAATTTTTGAGCTTTTCTGTTGTGGTTGATTTCTAGTTTCATGCCATTGTGATCAGAGAAAGTGCTTGATATAATTTCAATCTTCTTAAATTTGTTGAGATTACTTTTGGGCCCTAACATGTAGTCTATCTTAGAGAATGTACCATGAACACTTGAAAAGAATGTATATTCTGCTGCTTTAGGGTGAAAGGTTCTGAAGATGTCTGTTAAATTGAGTTGATCTACTGTGTCCTTTAAGTCTGCTCTTTCTTTGTTAATTTTCATTCTTTAGAATCTATCTAGTGATGTTAGTGGGGTATTAAAATCCCCTACTATTATAGTATTGCAGTTGATCTCGCCCTTTATATCTATCAAAGTCTGCTTTATATATTTAGATGCTCCTATATTAGGTGCGTAGATATTTATAATAGTTATATCTTCCTGTTGGATTGCTCCATTTATCATTATGGATAAATGATAATATCCATTGTTTTTTACTATACCTTTACTATATCCTTTGTTTTAAAGTCCATTTTGTCTGATATAGGTATTGCTACCCCAGCTTTTTTTTTTTTCATTTCCATTTGCTTTAAATGTTTTTTTTCCATCCTTTTACCTTCAGTCTATGTGCTTCTTTTGTTTTAAGGTGTGTCTTTTGTAGACAACATATGTACGCATCCTGTTTTCTTATCCATGCAGCTACCCTATGTCTTTTGATTGGATCATTTAATTCATTTACATTTAAGGTTATTATTGATATGTAGTTGTTTGTAGGTTCTTCTTCTGCATTACTTTGAATATTTCTTGCCATTCCCTTCTGGCTTCAAGTGTTTCTGTTGAGAAGTTGGATGTCATCCTTATGGGGGTTCCTTTGTAGGTGATAGCTTTTTTTATCTTGCAGCTTTTAGTATTTTGTCTTTATCACTTAGCTTTGGTATTTTAATTATGATGTATCTTGGTGTAGGATTCTTTGGGTTTCTCTTTAATGGAGTTCTCTGTGCTTCTTGAACTTGTGAGAGTTTCTCCTGTATTAATTTAGGGAAGTTTTCAGCTATGATATGATTGAACAAGGTCTCTATTCCTTGTTCTTTCTCTTCTTTTCAGGAACCTCTATGATGCGGATGTTATTTCTCTTTATGTTGTCACAGAGCTCTCTCAGAGTTTCCTCAGACTTTTTGAGTCTCTTTTCTTTTTTATTCTCTGCTTTCTTTTCTTCATTCCAGTTGTCCTCCAACTTGCTGATTCAATCCTCAGCTCTATCCATCCTGTTTTTAATTCCTTCCATTGTGGTCTTCATTTCTGATATTTTATTTATCATCTCTGACTGATTTTTTTTTTAATATTTCAATATCCTTTTTTATACTTGCTATTTCTTTATTTAGGTGTTCATAATGACTATCCATTGTTGTTCTAAGATCCCTAAGCATCCTTACAGTCATTATTTTGAACTCTGCATCTGGAAGTTTGGTTATTTCCATATTACTCAGTTCATCTCCTGAAGGTTTCTCTTGTGGTTTCATTTGGATTGCATTTCTCTGTCTTCTTATATCTATGTATTTGGGTGTTTTGTTTGTAGAGCTGGTTGAGTCTAGGCTTGGTGTTTTCTGCCTCCAGTTTTCAATTGTGTTATTTCTATGTCTTCTTGAGTTGGCATCAGCTATTATTTGTAATCCACTTTTTGATTTGGGCTGCTTTGAAGTCTTGATTTTTTTGTTTTCTTAAGAAGTGATTGTCTTGTTTGCTGATCTCAGCAGGGGGCTCATTTCAATCTGTATCTAAGAATGTGTGGATGTAACCTGAGCTCTGCCAGTTAATCTCTCTGGGGGTGTGTTGCTTTCTCAGCTTCAGTAGAGGGAGGTGTATCTCAGATCTCCATGGAGACCTGAGTTACTGCTCCTCCTTCCCACTTCTTGTTTTTAGCTGTGTCTTGTTGTGCTGATTGGAGCTGGAGAGATGTCTGGATATCTGTGACCTGGAAGCACTTTGTATTCTCTTTTGTTTAAGGATCAGCCCCTCCCCCAGCTATGGCCACCTCCAGCACTGTATTAGTCAGCTTTTCATATCATCTCCTGCCTTCCTCTGCCCTCACAATCTGTCTTTCTCTCTCCCCTTTCTTTTTGGAAAACAAGCTGGCCCTTTTGACACCCCTTGTTCCCTGGTCACCAGGCAAGTGGCTTTGAGCAGTATTTACTTCTCTTTTCCTTGGAATGTGATCCCTTCTGGGCTCTCTGCCTCAACCCCCCCTGTTCCTGTAAGCAGGGGAGATTCAGGCGCTCCCTTCCAGGTTTGTTGAGGCTTCTTCTTTCCTCCTTGGTTTTTGAGAGTTGCTCTTGTAGTCCAGATTTGGTTTTTCACGCTGATTGTTCATAAATTAGTTTATAATCCAGTTCGCTGGTGTGAGCTGAGAGTCTGTGCATCTGCCTACTCTGCTGCCATCTTCAAGTCTCCAGTTCAGCTTCCAGATGCCACCCACAGTCCTTTATTTGTGTCTCCTCCCACATTTCCTCTATCCTTACAGCCAGCAATGACAGACTCAGGAAAATACTTTTTAATTAGATAGTGGTGATGGCTGCACATCCTTGTTAATATGCTAAATGTATTGAGTCCTACAACTATCAGTCAAAGTTTATGCTACATGAAAGATATTTTTTAAAAAGTCAATTATTCTATGTTGCTTAAATTATAGCACCATATTGATGCACTACCACATTTGCTGATATAATTATTGACACACCTGAAAGGGGCAACTCTAATGTTGCAGAAATAAAGCCTCCATTTTTCTATCACTCTGCTTCATCTCTTGGTTTTTAAATATTTTATTTCAGTGAGAGGAGGAGAGGCAGAGACAGACTCCATCATGTGCCTTGACCAGAATCCAGCCGGGAAGCCAATAGGGGGTAATGCTCTGCCTGCCTGGGGCACTTGCTTCATTGCACTGGAGCCATTTTTTAAAGTCTGAGGTGGAGGCCATAAAGCCATCCTCAGTGCACCAGGGCTAGCTCACTTTAATTGAACCATAGTTGCAGGAGGGGAGGAGAAGAGAGATAGAAAGAAGTGAGAGGGGGAGGTATGGAGAAGCAGAAAAGCATTTTTCCTGTGTGCCCTGACCAGAATTGAACCCAGGACATCCACATATTGTGCTGACTCTCTACCACTGAGCCAACTGGCCAGGGCTCATCTCTTAATTTAGTGTTTTCTTTATCAAAATGGTAATGTCCAGTCAATAAAGGTGTCCTTTTCATTATTTTAACCTCAAAAGCAATAACAGTGTGCTAAATTTTATCAGAATTATTTTTAGGCATCAATAACATGGAAAATAGTAGTTTAGAAGTTTGGCACAAGTAAAGTTCCTTTTAGGCACCAATTATCAAATGTATTAGTATTAGTAATTTTGGTTGATATTATTTATTGTTTTTTTTGTATTCTTTAGATTGATTTTTTTTGTATTTTTCTGAAGCTGGAAATGGGGAGAGACAGTCAGACAGACTCCCGCATGCGCCCGACTGGGATCCACCCGGCACGCCCACCAGGGGCGACGCTCTGCCCACCAGGGTGTGATGCTCTGCCCCTCCGGGGCATCACTCTGCTGTGACCAGAGCCACTCTAGCGCCTGGGGCAGAGGCCAAGGAGCCATCTCCAGCCCCCGGGCCATCTCTGCTCCAATGGAACCTTGGATGCGGGAGGAGAAGAGCGAGACAGAGAGGAAGGAGGGGGGGAGGGGGGAGAAGCAAATGGGCGCTTCTCCTATGTGCTCTGGCTGGGAACTGAACCCAGGTCCCCCGCACACCAGGCCGACGCTCTACTGCTGTTTAAATTGATTTCTGAAAGAGTATATGATAATTAGCTGAAACAACTGATTAGTCAGGAAAGACACTGATCTATAAGCCAAATTGATATAGAAGTTATTAGTAATTAATAGAAAATGTCTGGCCCTGGCCGGTTATTTCCGTTGGTTAGGGTATTGCCCTGAAACTCCAAGATTTTGGGTTCAATGCCCAGTCAGGGCACATAAGGTAAATGACCAAAGAATGAATAAATAATTGGAACAACAAATCCATATTTCTTTCTCACACTCTCTCCCTCTTCTTCTCTCTGTCACTCTAAGATCAATTAATTTAAAAAATGTCAATAGCAGTTTGAGAATAAGGATAGGCAAAGAGACAAAGAACCCTGCTTCTATGACTCAGGAAGTATCTGGCAAGGTGTTCTAATACCTCTGAATACTCTGTTATGGAGAATGTTCTCTAAATGATTGATGCTGATCTAATATATATTTATACTCATATTACTAAGACCATAAGTTTGACTACACTTTTTCTCTGACAATCATGCTTTAGAGAGCTTTATCTTTTTTGGAAATGTTTATTTCTTATGGAATTAGAGAATTGTCTTCATTTTCTTCAAATGAAACTAAGAGACATTGACAAGAGTGTGGTGGTTACGGGGGGGGGAGGGAGATGGGAAGGGGAGGGGGAGGGGCACAAAGAAAACTAGATAGAAGATGACGGAGGACAATCTGACTTTGGGTGTTGCATATGCAACATAATTGATTGACAAGATAACCTGGACATGTTTTCTTTGAACATATATACCCTGATTTATTGATGTCACCCCAGTAAAATTAATAATAATAATAATAATAAAATATATATATAACATTAAAAATTTTTGATTTAAGGTTCTACAAAGGGTACTTTTTTCTCTTATGTGCACAATGTGCTATAGGAACTCTCCCCATCTTGTTATTTATATCTAGGGACCTAACTCTCATAGGAAAAGAAGGTTAGCTGGAATTGGATAATCTGTTGAATCTCATAGCAAGAAGAGCAGCTCCAAGGGAAAGCTACTAGTCACAATGTTAATTGTTATCATAGGGAACAGGCACCGTAAGCTAGAAAAGGAAATTAAAAATCACGTGCAACTTCAGAATGGTAAGACTTTCCTACCTGTCATAAAAATCTGGATTAATTATTTCTATTTTCAGTTTTCTTTCATGTATTTTGTGTTGAATAATCTGACTCATGGTGTGATATGAAGACAAAAGTAGATGCATACTATATTATATAATCATCTGTAAATTCTGTTTCATTTTTAAGTTATCTTTGTCTAAGTTCTCTCCTAATACATTTAAAAGAAAGCCTTCTATTAAGTTGTATAAATCTTCAAATTAGATACTTCTGTTACATTATTTTTCTAAATAACTTTTTGAAACTGCTTAACATAAACAAACTCATGCCAAGGTGGACAGCTAACTCGTTAGAGGATATACTAACATATATTTCTGCCTTTAATATCTGACTTTCAAAACCATACATTTGTCATTTTCTTCCTGATGCCCAAAATGTACAACACTTAATATTGTTATACAATTTTTGATATAAATAAAAACAAAGAATAGTTTCCATAGCAACTTGTCTTTCTGTATGGAAACACTAAGAACATTGTTTTCATCACTATTCAAGTTTTGTTTTGTTTTGTCACTTTGCCTATTGATTCACTCAGAAGATAGGGAAGATGCTGAATACCATTTTGAGGAAAGAATAGAGGCAAGTAAACAGTTAAAATATATTATAATATCACACTGAGTAAGTTATTTAGTGACAAGTTTTCTTATATAGACAAATTATAAAACATAATATAAGAAAAATAATTAAGCTATATGTTAAAAGCCTGTCTTATAAGTTGTTCATGGACATAAAAACCAACAGATTTATAGAATTGGCAAATGAAGATGAGGAGCTATTGATTGTATTATAAATACACGTGTATGAAATGAAGTTTAACATGCACTAATAATGGTCCAGGTTTAAAATTTGGCACTGAAGCTATTATTTCAGAGTGAGGTTCACAATGCCTCAAAATTTATGCATCCCATATGAATTAATGATGATAAAACAAGGCTGGATACCTGACTCAGCTAAATGAATTACCTGAGTTATAATTTTTTTCTTTTTCTTTCTTTTCTTTTCTTTTTGGGTTGTGAACCTTTGAATTGGGCACATAAGTCTGTGTGTGTGTGTGTGTGTGTGTGTGTGTGTGTGTGTGTGTTAAAATGAGAGAGAGATATAGAGAGAGGAAGAGAAAGGGAGATGGAGAGGGAAAATGGGAAGAGAGAGAAAGATTGAGATTTCTGAATCCTAAGGTACTCTGATAAATATACAAAGTATTGTAAGTACAGATATAGAACAATTTATTTTATCTAGGGAATGCCATACCAGGTTTCATGTAATAGATGACAATGAAATTGGCAATTGAAATATGAATAAAGGTTCTTTAGAAAGATAAGAAGAAGGAATTTCACAACAGAGGAAAAATAACACTAGTATTACAAGAGAGGCATAAAAAAGTATGATTTGTTTCAAGAGAAAATGTATTCTGCCATGTTTGGAATACACATATTATTTTATAGCATAAAGAGAAAAATGATTTTCAGATTTCAGTAGTCCCAACACTATTTTGGTCATGAACTGAGCATGAATTAATCCAACTAGCCCATTTCATCATAGTAGCAAAGAAGGGTAGGAAGCAGAGATTGAAGGTATGTGAGGGAAATTGGGTAACTGAATAGGTGGTGGACATAAAGACGTCCAATGAAGAAGCCATGTGACTGGAATTGATAGAAGCTAGAGAAATTGTAGGTAGGGAAAAACTGTGAAAAGGACACTTAACAACTGATTGGAGTAAGAAACTGAGATGAACCTTCAGTTTTTATATGCATTGTACTACCTCTGTGTAGTAAAAACTATCTGCTTAAAAACAAATTTCTATGCATGAGACTCAACAGAAGAGTATTCTCTGTGAAAACAGCCTTCTTCTACCTTTGTAGCACTTTGCCTTTCCATGCATACACCATCCTGTGTCTTTTGAGACCAGAGGTTTGTTCTCATGTTATTCTTTGGTTACTTCAAAATCCCCAAAATGGTGTTCTGTTAAAGCCTACTGTGCCTTGATGCAATACAGTAAATGACACATACCCTGTGCTTGTCTTTTCCTCCTCTTTTATCTCAGTCTTCCAAGTTCTGTGCTTTAGGTTTTATCAGTTATGCTTCCCAATGCATATCAAATATGTCTACTCTTTTCTGTTCTAAATACCTTTGCTTTAACATTTAGGCCTCTATCTTTCAGCAGTTCCTTATTGCTAACAGTATAAAATTCAAACTGTAATAATGGTTTGAAATAAATAAATGTAATTTCTAAAATTACTTTAACTACACTTTATGAATTTCTTTACACTATAAAAGAATTGGTCTTATTATATCAGTAAGTTGTAAAATACATAAATAAAATTATATTGGTCATATTAAAGTGTTTACAGAAGAAGCAGGTTGAATGTAAAATTTTGTGAATTTAAGGACCAGGTATAATAGATTCATAAGAACTTGTCACGTTGGCCTGACCGGGCTGTGGTTCAGTGAATAGAGAGTTGGAGTGGGATGTGGAGAACCCAGGTTCAAAATCCTGTCTTGAGCGCAGGCTTATCTGGCTTGAGTGTGGGCTCACCAGCCTGAGCATGGGGTTACTGCCTTGAGCATGGCATCATAGACATGACCCCATGGTTGCTAGCTTGAGCTCAAAGGCCACTTTCTTGAAGCCCAAGGTTGCTGGCTTCAGCCCAAGGTCACTGTCTTGAGCAAGGGGTCACTTGGTCTGCTGCAGCCCTCCAGTCAAGGCACATATGAGAAAGCAATGAATGAACAACTAAGGTGCTGCAACAAAGAACTGATGCTTCTCTCATCTCTCTCCATTCCTGTCTGTTTGTTCTTCTTTCTGACTCTATGTCTCTGTCAAAAAAACAAAACAAAAACAAAACACAAAACTTTTCATGTTGATTTAATGTTTTGCCAAAGTAAAGGAAGATGGAAGGAAGGAAGGAAGGAAGGAAGGAAGGAAGGAAGGAAGGAAGGAAGGAAGGAAGGAAGGGAGGGAGGGAGGGAGAGAGGGAGGGAGGAAAGAAAAGAAAGAAAAAAGAAAGAATACCATTAAAATACTGAATTTCCACATATATGGGTGCTTTCTCTAAACTGTTAGTAGAAAAATTCCTTTTTAATGAAGTGTTGTGCAATTTCAATGGTAATTAGTAGTGAATCTGTATGTCCTTAAGTAGGATTTTTGCATTTAATTTTACTTCTTTTCTACAGGAGACTTAATATTTGAAAACAACATTGTTTAGATTGTACAATCAGAGTCATGTAAATACTTTAGAAACTTTGTGAGATTAGTGGACCTTTATCTTGTATGACTGGTGTCCTTATAAAGAGGGGGGATTTTCAGACATACATAGAGAGAAGACAATGTGAAGGATATAAAGGAGAAGATGAACATACACAAGGACAGAGGCTTGGAGCAAATTCTTTCTTCATAGTCCTTAGGAGGAACCAATCTGGTCAACATCTTGATGTGGAACTTCACCTCCAGAACTCTGAGGCAACATATTTTTGTTGCTTAAGTTACCCAGTTTGTGATACTTCATTATGACAGCTCTATCAAACTAATGCAAATGAGACTAATACAATTAGGATTGTCAGTGGCAGGCTGGAATATTAGAGTCCATGCTTGATAGTCTTTTTTTGTTGTTAAATAAGAAGTGAAATAGACTATTAAAATGAGAATATAGAAAGATAAATTAAAGATGGTGATGACTTGAACTATTTGTTTTGTAAAACGAGTTAAGGAGTTGGCTAGTGATATTATAAAACTTATTATTGAGCAGTATTGGAAGCATGGATAAGATGCACAAGCATGGAATTGTACTGATGCCTGCGTACACTGTTGAGTTCTTTCTCCAGTAGTGCTCATAGGCCTGCAGGTAAATGAAAAAAAGATAATTAAATGAACTGATTGAGGGTTTTAGGGTATGACTAGTGAGAAAAATGGAAGAACAATATAACATGCCAAAGACAAATAGTAATGGGAAATGTCGTGTAACCTGGGGAACAAAGGAACTAAAGGCTGAAAAGGGCTGATATGTTGAGGGAAGATAGACAGGTTAAGAAGCTAAAGTTCTTGATGAAATAAGAAAGTAATCTGGAAGAACAGCAGGGTTGGAGTAGATATTGGTATGTGTAGTTTAAAATGTTAAATTTGGAGCAATCCTAATCATAGATAAATGACAGAAAAGTTGTTAGAGTTGAGGTGAAGACATGGTGTTGTTAACATGGTAGATGAGTAATTCACATGAACTTTGAAGTAGTCAATAATAATATTGATATTTAAGATGAAGGAAAATTATGATCTAGACATCAGAATCTTCAAAAGTGGCTAAAATATCAGTGTATAAAGATGGCAAGGAAGGACAAAAGATGATAATAGGTAATATAACTGGACACTACAGGCTTAAAAAGAGAAGGAATTTTTAGCTACAGGAAGAATGATTATGTTATATATTATTTTATATTGTAAATAAAGACTTATTGTGTCAGAGAAATGATAGATAGATAGATAGATAGATAGATAGATAGATAGATAGATAGATGTTTTAAACATTCATGTACTTACAAGAAATAAAATATAGTGCCTGGCAAGCATAATGACATGAAAATAAATACTAAACTTAAGTATGCATGTGCTATTTTAAGATATCACCTAGTTTCAAGATAACACTGGATAAAATGTGACTTCAGTGTACTCATGAATTAATTTCAACTTCTAATGTCTCATTAATGAAACTCATAGAAAAAATTCAATTCATACTTTATAAAGGTAACACAGCAGAGTATATTATGTAGTAAAGTTAAAATTATTTTTTTAAATATTGATATATAGAAGGACTTAAAGTCTACATATTCATGATATTGTTCAGTATACTTTAAATGTGAAGGTGATGTTATGAATTAATCATAAATTGCACATATAAGATGTTCATATTAAGTAGCAGAGTGATTTTGGGGGTAGTTTGCCTAATTTAAAAATGTGATCATAGGCCCTGGCCGGTTGGCTCAGTGGTAGAGCATTGGCCTGGTGTGCAGAAGTCCCAGGTTCGATTCCTGGCCAGGGTACACAGGAGAAGCGCCTATCTGCTTCTCTACCCCTCCCCCTCTCCTTCCTCTCTGTCTCTCTCTTCCCCTCCCGCAGCTGAGGCTCTATTGGAGCAAAGATGGCCCAGGCACTGGGGATGGCTCCTTGGCCTCTGCCCCTGGCGCTAGAATGGCTGTGGTCACAACAGAGCGACGCCCCAGAGGGGCAGAGCATGGCCCCCTGGTGGGCAGAGCGTCGCCCCCTGGTGGGCGTGCCGGGTGGATCCCGGTCGGGCGCATGCGGGAGTTTGTCTGACTGTCTCTCCCTGTTTCCAGCTTCGGAAAAATACAAAAAAAAAATGTGATCATAACCAGAGAACAGAGTGTAATTATAACCATTGTATTCACATACTTTATTTTAACCCTACATTTAGAATCCTTTGCAACATAGCCCCATGCATTAAAACTCAGGATGCATTCCCATCTTCTGATCTTTTACAATTTTCTTTTGCTCACAAAACATCATTAGACCACTACTGTCCAACAGTTTTTTTTAATTATGTAAATATCCTATGCTATGCACTGTCCAATATGGTAGTCACTAGGCATATTGCCAATTGAGAGCACTTGAAACAAAGCTCATGTGACTAAGAGGATACATTTTTAATTTTCTTTAATTTTAAGTAATTTAAATTACAATTTAAGAAAATAATATGTAGCTAATGATTCTCCTATTGGAAAATGCATATCTAGACCTTGTTAAGTAATCTAAAACCAGAACTCATACTAAAAGATAAAAGGCTGCTGTATGATGTACCCCCTTATGATATTTTAAGGTAACATTTTAAAATAACATTTTAAATACAATTATTAAATAGAAGGAAATGATTCTGTAATGATAAAATGGAAAGAAGGTGGGCAAGTTGATACAGAGGGGACTTTGTATGATACATAGTATACATAGTGGCCAGAAAGTTCCACTACATAGGGAATAGATTCTTGTACTTGCATGTCAGACTGAACTTGGTAGTATAGGGTGACTTTTTAGAATTTCTGTATATATAGATAGAAGTCAGAGCACTTAAATCTCTAGTGTATGAGATCAATATATTTACCTTACCATATGCTTGCTGAACCAGAACTATGCTATCTGCCATTAATATATAGATAGATAGAAAGACAGACAGGTGATGATTAGATAGATGATAGATAGATAGATAGATAGATAGATAGATAGATAGATAGACACATACATACATACATACATACATACATACATACATAAATACATACATACATACATAGATGATAGATAGATAGAAAGAGAAGTAAAGATAATCTAGATCTAGATGTAGATACAGAGGGTGGGGCAAAAGTAAGTTTACAGTTGTTAATATGGAAAATAATACAATAAAAACTCTTTGTTTCACATACACATAACTGTAAACATATTTTGCTCAATCCTGTAATATAGATACATGTAAAGATATACAAATATGGTTATTAAAATGCATGTACCCTGAGATCCTCAATTTGGGAGTTTGGGGATGTTAGTGCATAATCATGTTGAGAGAAAGGTGAGCTTAGAGAGAAATGACCTAGTGTTCCAGTTGGTTATATAAAACAGTTTTTCTTTCTGACATTTCAATATTTCTTCCCCCTCATTCCCTTTACCATAAAATTAAATATTGCTGAAAGCAGGGGTGCAAGATTCTTGTCTTTATTAGAAACAGACACACTGATGTGTTAGATCATATTACTTTAAAACTATTATCAATGCTTTTGGAATACTTTGAACTCATTTACTTACTATGGATCACAATTTTATCCCCTTCTATTCTTTAATATGAACTGCCCTGTAGTTATATTGTTTAATTTTGTATCTAACAAACACACCTTGTACATTTCTTTTCTTTCTTCCTCCAGTCTCTCTCATAGTTTCCATTCCAATTTTATTACACTAAAATGAGGTGGATAGCGCTTTCATCACTGAGGTTTTGTAAGAATTTGCATTATTTTTGTATTTTTCTGAAGTTGGAAACGGGGAGGCAGTCAGAAAGACTCCCACATGCACCCAACCGGGATCCACCCGGGATGCCCACCAGGGAGCGATGCTCTGCTCAGCCGGGGCATCACTCTGTCTCCATAAGGATGCCATGGAGCCATCCTCAGCACCCAGGCCAACCTTGCTCCAATGGAGCCTTGGCTGTGGGAGGGGAAGAGAGAGAGAGAGAGGAAGGAGAAGGAGAGGGGTGGAGAAGCAGATGGGCGCTTCTCCTGTGTGCCCTGGCTGGGAATCGAACCTGGGACCCCTGCACACCAGGCCGATGCTCTACCACTGAGCAAACCGGCCAGGGCCTTAACAGTTATCTTAAAGAAACAATGGTCTCAACATCCAGGTGTCTGCATGATAGATTTTTATTTGTTCCTCTAGAGAATTTGCATTTTTAATGAAAATAAACAACACAACATCTGGCAAATAATAAATAATATATATTTAAATGATATTTCTTTCTTTCTTGTTTTCTTCCTTCCTTTAAACCTCTATCATAATTTTTGCCATTTATACTGTATTGCATTCTAAGGAATCTTTCTGTATCTGCATGTTGTTCTATCTTTAATTACAGTTTACATTCAAGACTATTTTGTATTAGTTTCAGGTATACAGCATAGTGGTTAGACAATTATATACTTTACAAAAAGGTTCCCCTGATATTTCCAGTACTCACCTAGCACCATACATAGTTATTACAATATTATTGACTGTATTCCCTATTCTATACTTTACATCCTTTAGATGATTTTGAAACTAACAGTTTGTATTACTTAATCTCTTCATCTTTATCATCGACCTCCCTCAGTTCCCCTTCCTTCTAACAAGTATCAGTCTGTACTCTGTATATATGAGTTTAATTCTATTTTTTTGTTCATTTATCCTGCACTTTAGATTCCACATATAAATGAAATTATACGGTACTTTATCTGTTTGACTTATTTTGTTTAGCAAAATACACTCTAGGGCCATCCATACTGTCACAAATGGTAAAATTTCATTCTTTTTTACATCCAAGATTACACACACATACACACACACACACACACACCACAGCTTTTTTGTCCTTTTGTCTATTGATGGATACTTGTACCTGTGTGTTTTATATAACTTCACCTAGATTGTAATTTCTCTGGAAGCAAGAAGGGGAGGCAGTCTATACTTCTTTTTAGATATAGCAGTATCTATTACATAGTAAGAACCTAATAAATAAAAGTTTGTTAATTGATTTTTAAAAATTTTAAAGGATATGTTAGAATAATATACACTGACTACACATGATTAAATGCAACATGACTGTGGACAAGCTTTTTTTTAACATCTTTGAATCTCTGTCTTCTCATATATAAATGGAAATAATACATTATAATTTATTGTAGAATGAAGAAAAATCAAAGCATAAGAAGTAAATAAAGAAGGTTCAAATCTATATGAAGTGTATGTTTATGAGTATTCAGTTTGGCAGTGATATTGAAAAATTAGAGATTGTCCTGAAGAGAATGACCAGGAAAATAAATTATTTAGAGAAACCTCAGGAAAAAACAACATACCATTAATTTTTAGCTGTATGAGAAATTGTATGTGAAAGAAAAACATTTAACTGTGTTTTAGTCCATATATCCACAATAAGATCATTAAGAGTTATAATAAAAGGCTTTAAGTTACTTCAATTTGATTTGCCAATATTATACAATAGAAGGAGCATGAGAAAAAGAATTAAAATGCACTGATTCGAGTCTGTGCTTTGCAACTATGCAGCTATGTAATCTTGGACAATTCATTTTATCATTTTTCTTCTGTGCCTCTGAGTTATTTTTCTTTTCATTTTATCATTCTGAGCCTCCATTCCCAGTATCAAAAATTAGGTTATTGTGCTTAACCACAAGATCTCAAAGGCTCAAATCTGAACACCCTAGGGTTTTAATTTACAAAACAGAGAAAATGTCTCTTCCTTTATGGTATAACTTGAAAAGGTAATGTTTTCTAAGATATGCATATAAGGCAATTGAGTTTCCAAGAAATATAATTGTAGAGAAAATTCAGTTTGTATTAAATATTATTTGTAGAAAAGTGATAGTATTTCATGTTTTTTTTCTACTTAATGTATAGCTTAGGGGTTCATATAAAGAAACCTGTCCAGTGCTTTGATTTTTTTTTTCTTAAGTGAGAACTGGGGAGAAAGAGAGACAGAATCCTGCATGCTCTCTACCAGGATACGCCTGGCAAGTCCCCTGGGTTGGCGTGATGCTCTGCCCATCTGGTGCAGTTGCTCTGTTGCAACTGGAACAATTTTAGCACCTGAGGTGAAGCAATGGAGCCATCCTCAGTGCCAAGACCAACTTGCTACAGTGGAGTCTTGGTTGAAAGAGGGGAAGAGATAGAGAGAAGGGAGAGGGGGAAGGGTGGAAAAGCAGATGGTCACCTCTCCTGTGTGCCCTGACCGGGAATCATAGCAAGGATATCCACACACCTGGCTGATGATTAACCATCGAACTGACCAACCAGAGCTTTCCAGTGCTTTTATTTTTGGATAATGTATTAAGTAATAGCTAAGGCAAACACATGGAAGAATATTTAAAGTATATGTAACTTTATGCTGAGAACGTTTTATTATTAAATATAGTCAAGATCTTTGTGTAACTTTTAGAACCAATGGAATAATAAACAAAAGAAGGCAGAAATAGAAAAATTCTTTTGAGAGGTTTAGTTATACAGAGAAAATGATTAAAATGTGTGTGTATTGTTACAATTCTGATATAACAGATTTAAGTTTCTACATGTTGTGAAAAACAAAAAGTAGCTTCAAATTTCAACTCCTTCTTACTAGACATGACTGTATTTCTTAGATTGTTAATAATCCAAAACTACCAACTATTCAAAGAGTTATTAAAATTTCATAATATACTGTCTTTAGCAGTAGTTATACTGTGGCAAACTATCATTCAAGATAATACAAAAGTGGCCCTGGCCGGTTGGCTCAGCGGTAGAGCATCGACCTGGCGTGCGGGGGACCTGGGTTCGATTCCCGGCCAGGGCACATAGGAGAATCACTCATTTGCTTCTCCACCGCCCCACTCCTTCCTCTCTGTCTCTCTCTTCCCCTCCCGCAGCCAAAGCTCCATTGGAACAAAGATGGCCCGGGCCCTGGGGATGGCTCCTTGGCCTACTGCCCCAGGCGCTAGAGTGGCTCTGGTCGCGGCAGAGCGAAGCCCCAGAGGGGCAGAGCATCGCCCCCTGGTTGGCAGAGCATCGCCCCTGGTGGGCGTGCCGGGTGGATCCCAGTCGGGCGCATGCGGGAATCTGTCTGACTGTCTCTCCCCGTTTCCAGCTTCAGAAAAATACAAACAAAAAAATAATAAAATAATACAAAAGCAAGTTTTTAAGAAATATTTACAAGACTTAAATGTAAATTGTTGAGCTTAATTTTCAGATTGTATTAGAGGTCACAGTAATTCATAGTGCTTTCATTATTCAGGGAAATTGAAGACAAAACACAATTAGAAGAATATCATTTAAACCAACGGGGCAATATATAGCAATCTGTTGTCAAATTGCTTATTTCATAATAGTTTTATCTTTATATGTGCATATATGTATTTTTCTGCCTTATGAAAGCTTTCTGCAATATCATAAAGAGAAAATTTTCATTAAGAAATAAGAATGTTCAAGATTATACATTTTAACCAATAGATATTGAAAACCTACAATAGACTAAGTTCTGTTGAAAAGATAATTAGAAGCAAGTAGAAGATATGGTGCTTGTCTTTACGGAACTTATAATTTGATTAGTGAAGATGACTTAAAATATGTGGACAAGTCCTGCCGGGGGTGAGGACAAAGGGGATACAAAGAACTGACTCCTGGGACCAGGTTCGGTGATGCATATTCACTTTATTCAGGAAGTAAGCTAGCTTATGTACATGAGTTCAGCATAGAGGGTGTTCAGTGTATCCTTCATAGCCAATGGCTGAAAAGATCAGGGAGCTACGTGTTTGGCACTAAGTCACTTTCTTATTTCCAGCGAGCTCCCTTCCTGGGTATGCTCAGGAGGGTTCTGGGATCTGGAGTATTCTCACAGCATTGCATCAGCCACAGCTGCTAGGAATACGCTCTGTGTTCCACCCACAAAAATAATTAAAATGAATAGTACAAGGTAGTACGCGATTAAGGACCTAAATTGCATAGTACAGTCTAGATAGATGCTAATAGAGTCTTGAGGAAGAGCACTGAATTACTCAAAAAAGTTCTATGGAAGAGAAGGATATTAACCTATGCTTTTAAATATGGATACACTGCAGAGAAAGATGTTGTTGGCAGTCCTGTAATATGCATCACATCTGCTCACATGCCTTTGGCCAGAATTCAGTCATGGAACTGCAAGAAAGCTAGGAAACATAACCCAGCTGTGTGCCAGGAGGAAGAAGAAAATGTTTTGTCACAGGTGTAAGTCACAGAGAATGACTTTTTTCCCCAATACATTATTTCAGTAAGATAGGACACTCTGAATAACTTCTCTAAGCATCATTTTGAAATATGATTACATGACTCATTTTTTAAAGAAAACTTCTTTTAATTCTATATCTTTTCAGAGTCACAGATCAAAATCAAACAGACAACAACAACAACAACAAACAACCCAAAACCCACATGTTGATTTTCATTTATTCTTAGGTAAGGGTGGTATTTTCTAGATTTATTTACTAAGATTTGTAATGCATTAATGAATAACCTGTAATAAATGTATTTTAAATTCAATATTAAAGAGGAATAAATAAATGTGATGAAGCCACACAGCCAGCATATGGCAGTATTCAAATTCAAAACCAGGTCTGTTATAATAAAAGTTTTTATATTAGAGTGAATTTGCAGTGAAAATCAATTTAAATAGAGGTAATTTATTAGATATTTTAATCTATCTTTGGTTAACAAGAATTTATTATTGAATTTAAATTCTGCCTCTTAATAGTACCTTTATTGTTTGATACACATGAGAATCTTGGAAATCAAGTTTTGAAGAAGGTGGACAGTGGTGTCATAAAATGGCAGGAATATGATCTCCAGTTCAAGGAAAAATGTGCAACAATCACAAATATCTGCTGTAAAAACATTATCTTTTTTGCCTGTGGGTAAAGCATCAACCTGGAACGCTGAGGTTGCTGGTTCAAAACCCTGGGTTTGCCTGGTCAAGGTACATATGGAAGTTGATGCTTCATGCTCCTCCCCCCTTCCTTCTTTCTCTGCCTTCTCTAAAATAAATAAATAAAATTAAAAATATATATATATGCAGCTTTTTGTTTGTGCCATTAAGAAAAAAATATTTGTGGGGTTGAATTTGGATGTGTAAAAAGAGATATGAACAACCCAGATGAGCCAAATGACATTAAAAAAAAACAAACCATGAAAACAGTAAGAAGTGAATTGTTTTAAGGAAGACAGTGAATCTCGCTTTTTACCTTTCTAGAAAAAGGCATTCCATGAAATGGCAGTGAGTCATATTGTCTGTATTGAATGCCTTTCCTTGCTATTCTATAGTAGAGTCTTATGTACACTTTGGTTGTTAGTACCATAAAAATCTTCCAGAAAGTAAAATTGGGATCCTAAAAGTACAAATAAAAAAAAGAAATAAGCTGTAGAATCATAAAGACACCGTGCAAACTATTTTGTTGGCAACTTTAAAATAGCTGTGTGCATACAAAGTAGAATTTCAATCCCCTGCTTCAGTTAGTCAGAAAGTACCTCACTAGTTAGAACTCTAATACATTTCAAAATTAAATGAGGATGGGTAATAATAGCTAATATTTATAGAATGCTTACATTCTATACTTAGTGCTGAGTACTGTACTTGGTGATATATATGGATTATCTCATTTAGTGGTCACAATTCTATTAAGCAGAGACTACTGTTAACTATATTTTACAATAATAGAAATTGTTTGAAACTGTGTTCTTTCTTCAGTGACCAGAACTATTCATAGTTGTCATTTAATCTTTCTTTAATATAATTTCTACCAATTTCAGACTCAGTATATTCACATGAAGCCAAGCTGATAAGTAGCATGCAAAAATTTGTGTTGTTTTTCCTTTACATGTAAAAGATATAAAATTGTGAGCACATTCTTCACCAAATCAATGCTCCATTTTCCTTGGGGTGATGTTCAGCTTTAAATTAATGAAAGGAATTAAGTAAGTGCCTAAATATCGAAAGGGATATCTCAAAAATTTTTCATTATTATGATTCTTTTTCCCCCAAAATGAAGTCAATAACAATCATCTATATACATATTTAAAAGCTGAATCATAGGCTTATTAATAAGTTATTTTGCCTATAGTTCTTGAGAGAGAGAATAATATAACCAGGTGGTTTCCAAAACATTCATTTCATGAATCTAAAACTGAACAAAGACTCCATGAGAGAACATATGTATAATTTTAAAAAACAAAGAGTTTATTACAAGACAAAATATTATTTGTAGAAAATTATTTTCTTGTTTGAATTCAAAATTTCCTTCTTTGAATACATTTTATAATTTAATTATCACCAGAAAAAGTTGTTAGTTTAATAATATTAAATAAAATGAAAACATATGCTACATTCAAGAATGCTACTATTCCACAAATATGTTTACCTGAGGGTTTCTAAAAGGTCAGATTCAAAGGAAACTGCAAATATCCATTCAGGGTATTGTTTATGTAAAATATCATATTGCTATAAATGTCTAATTACTGCCTATTTTTATCTAGATGTTTGCTACTCAATAGACAAATTACAAATATTCTTTTAAAACTGAAAAGAAGAGGGGAAGATGGCAGCAGAGTAGGCAGAGGCACATACTCCCAGCTCTCACCACCAAATTGGAATACAAATCAATTTAGAAACAATCATCATGAAAAACAAACTCTATACCACAAGAACAGCTCTCAAAAACCAAGGAGCAAAGAAGAAGCCACAACAAACCTGGTAGTGAGCGCCTGAATCTCCCCTACTAACAGGAATGGAGAATGGGGTGAGGCTGAAAGCCGAGAGGGGCTCTCACTCCAGGGAAAAGAGCAGAAAATACTGCTCACAGCCACTTGCCTGGCAACCACAGAGTGAGGTGTGTTGAAAGGACAGGCTTGTATTTCAAAAGGAAAAGGGAAAGAGAGGGACAGATGGTGAGGGGAAGAAGAATACAGAGGATGACCTAAAAAACTTACTCATCCAGTGCTGGAGGTGGCCATAGCTGGGAGAGGGACTGATCCTTCCATTTAACACAAGATAAAAATGCATCCAGACCACAAATCTCTAGACATCTCTCCAGTTCCAATCAGTGCAACAAGACACAGCTGAAAACAAGAAGTGGGGAAAAAGGGTAGTAACTCAGGTCTCCACGGAGATCTGAGACACACCTCCACCTACTGAAGCTGAGAAAACACCCTGCCCCCAGAGAGATTAATTGGTAGAACAGACCTTCAGAGTCTCAGGTTATACTCACTCATTCCTGGATACAGTTTCAAGGAAACCCTCTGCTGAGATCAGTAAACAAGACTATCATCTGTTAAAAAAACAAACAAATCGAAACTTCAAAGCAGTCCAAATTTGAAAGTGGATTACAAATAATAGCTGATGCCAACTCAAGAAGACATAGAAATAACACAATTGAAAACTGGAGGCAGACAACACCATGCATAAACTCAACCAGCTCTACAAACAAAACACAGACATAATGAGAAGACAAAGAAGAGCAATCCAAATGAAACCACCTTCAGGAAATGAACTGAGTTTGGAAATAACCAAACTTCCGGATGTGGAGTTCAAAATAATAACTGTAAGGATGCTTAGGGATCTTAGAACAACAATGGATGGTCATTACGAACACCTAGATAAAGAGATAGCAAGTATAAAAAAGGATATTGAAATATTAAAAAAAGAATCAGTCAGAGATGACAAATACAATATCAGATATGAAGACCACAATGGAAGGAATTAAAAACAGGATGGATAGAGCTGAGGATTGAATCAGCAAGTTGGAGGACAACTGGAATGAAGAAAAGAAAGCAGAGAATAAAAAAGAAAAGAGACTCAAAAAGTCTGAGGAAACTCTAAGAATGCTCTCTGACAACATAAAGAGAAATAACATCTGCATCATAGGGGTTCCTGAAAAAGAAGAGAAAGAACAAGGAATAGAGACTTTGTTCAATCATATCATAGCTGAAAACTTCCCTAAATTAATACAGGAGAAACTCTCACAAGTTCAAGAAGCACAGAGAACTCCATTAAAGAGAAACCCAAAGAAACCTACACCGAGACACGTCATAATTAAAATACCAAAGCTAAGTGATAAAGAGAAAATACTAAAAACTGCAAGATTAAAAAAAAGCTACCACCTACAAAGGAGCCCCCATAAGGATGACATCCAACTTCTCAACAGAAACACTTGAGGCCAGAAGGGAATGGCAAGAAATGTTCAAAATAATGCAGAAGAAGAACTTACAACCAAGACTACTTTATCCAGCAAGGCTATTATTTAAAATTGAAGGAGAAATAAAAAGCTTCAAAGACAAAAAAAAAAAAAAAAGAAAAGAAAGGAAAACAAAACAACAACAACAACAAAAAAACCTCAAGGAACTCATTACAATAAAACGAATGCTGCAGAAAATGTTAAGGGGCATGGTGTAAACAGATCAAAGTGGGAAAAGAATATAGCAAAAGAGGCATACAGTTTTAAAGAATAAAATGGCAATAAACAACTACATATCAATAATAACCTTAAATGTAAATGGATTAAATGATCCGATCAAAAGACATAGGGTATCTGCATGGATAAGAAAACAGGACCCGTACATAGGCTGTCTACAAGAGACACACCTTAAAACAAAAGATGCACACAGATTGAAGGTAGAAGGATGGAAAAAAAAACATTTCAAGCAAATGAAAATGAAAATGAAAAAAAACTGGGGTCGCAATATTTATATCAGACAAAATGCACTTTAAAACAAAGGATATAGTAAGAGATAAAGAAGGCCACTACATGATAATAAAGGGAGTAATCCAACAGAAAGATATAACTACTATAATTATCTATGCAGCTAATATAGGAGCACCTAAATATATAAAGCAGACTTTGATGGACTTAAAGGTCGAGATCAACTGCAATACTATAATAGTAGGGGATTTCAAAACTCCACTAACATCACTAGATAGATCCTCAAGAAGAAAAATTAACATAGAAACTGAAGACTAAAGGACACAATAGATCAACTCGATTTAATAGACATCTTCAGAACTTTTCACCCTAAAGCAGCAGAATATACATTCTTTTCAAGTGCTCATGGTACATTCTCTAGGATAGACCACATATTAGGGCACAAAAGTGGTCTCAACAAATTTAAGAAGATTGAAATCATATCAAACACTTTCTCTGATCACAATGGCATGAAACTAGAAATCAACCACAACAGAAAACCTCAAAAACTCTCAAACACATGGAAACTAAATAGCAAGTTGTTAAATAATGAATGGATTAAGAATGAGATCAAAGAAGAAATAAATATTTCCTAGAAACAAATGACAATGAGCATACAACAACTCAAAATTTATGGGACCCAACAAAAGCAGTACTGAGAGGGAAGTTCATAGCACTACAGGCACAACTCAAGAAACCAGAAAAAGCTCAAATAAACAACTTAACCCTGCATCTAAAAGAACTAGAAAAGAAACAGCAAGTAAAGGCAAGAGCTCGTAGAAGGAAGGAAATAATAAAGATCAGAGCAGAAATAAACGACATAGAAGGTAAAGAAACAATACAGAGGATCAATGAAACCAGGAGCTGGTTCCTTGTAAAGGTAAACACGATCGATGAACCTTTAACTAGACTCACCAAGAAAAAAAGAGAGAGGACTCAAATAAATAATATTAGAAATGAGAGTGCAGAAATAACAACTGACACAACAGAAATACAAAGTATTGTAAGAAAATACTATGAAGAACTGTATGCCAAAAAACTAGACAAACTAGATGAAATGGACAAATTCCTTAAAACATACAATCTTCCAAAAATCAATTTAGAAGAATCAGAAAACCTAAACAGACTGATTACACCAAATGAGATCAAAATAGTTATCAAATAAATCTCAACTAAGAAAAGTCCGGGGCCTGATGGCTTCACAAGTGAATTCTTCCAAATATTCAAAGAAGAACTAACTCCTATCCTTCTCAAGCTATTTCAAGAAATTCAAAAGGAAGTGAAACTTCCAAGTTCCTTTTATGAGGCAAGCATAATTCTGATTCCAAAACCAGGCAAAGACAACACAAAGAAAGAAAGTTATAGGCCAATATCCCTGATGAATATAGATGCTAAAATCCTCAACAAAATATTAGCAAACCGGATCCAACAATATATGGAAAAAATCATATACCATGATCAAGTGGGATTTATTCTGGGGAGGCAAGGCTAGTACAGTATTCGCAAATCAGTCAATGTGATTCATCACATAAACAAAAGGAAGGAGAAAAACCACATGACAATTTCAATAGATGTATTAAAAGCATTTGATAAAGTCCAGCACCCATTCATGATCAAAACTCTTAGCAAAGTGGGAATACAGGGAACATACCTCAACATGATAAAAGCCATCTATGACAAACCCACAGCCAACATCATACTCTATGGGCAAAAACTAAAAGCAATCCCCTTCAGATCAGGAACAAGGCAGGGGTGCCCCCTTTCACCACTCATATTCAACATAGTCATGGAATTCATAGCCACAGCAATCAGACAAGAAGAAGAAATAAAAGGCATTCAAGTTGGAAAAGAAGAAGTAAAACTATCATTATTTGCAGATGATATGGTATTGTATATAGAAAATTCTAGTCTCAGTAAAAAAACTACTGGACTTCATAAATGAATTCAGCAAAGTGGCAGGATATAAAATTAATACTCAGAAATCAGAGGCATTTTTATAGGCCAACAATGAAAGTCAGAAAGAGAAATTAAGGAAACAATCCCCTTCATTATTACAACCAAAATAAAAAGTACCTATGAATAAATTTAACCAAGGAGACTAAAGACTTGTACTCGAAAAATTATAAAACATTGATAAAAGAAATCAAGGAAAATACACACAAGTGGAAGCATATACCATGCTCATGGTTAGGGAGAATAAACATCATTAAAATGTCTATATTACCCAAAGCAATCTATAAATTCAATGCAATACCAATTACATACTTCAAAGATATAGACCACATATTCCAAAAATTTATATGGAACCAAAAAAGAACACGAATAGCCTCAGAAACCTTAAAAAAGAACAATAAAGGAGGAGGTATAACACTTTTAGATATCAAGTTAAACTACAAAGCCATTGTACTCAAAACAGCCTGGTACTAGCATAACAACAGGCATATAGATCAATGAAACAGAACAGAGAACCCAGAGATAAACCCACAGCTCTATGGACAACTGATATTTGACAAAGTAGATAAGGAAATACAATGGAGTAAAGACAGCTCCTTTAATAAATGGTGTTAGAAAAATTGGACATTTACCTGCAAAAAAATGAAACTAGATCACCAACTTACACCATTCACAAAAATAAACTAAAAATGGATAGAAGACTTAAATATAAGTCGTGAAACCATAAGCATCTTAGAAGGAAACATAGGCAGTACACTCTCCGAACTCTCTTGTGGTGATATATTTGCTGATTTATCTCCAAGGGTAAGTGAAATAAAAGACAGGATAAACAAATGGGACTATACCAAACTAAAAAGCTTTTGCACGGTTAAAGACAGTAAGAACAGAATAAAAAGACAACTACACAATGGGAGAACATATTTGACAATACGTCTGATAAGGAGTTAATAACCAAAATTTATAAAGAACTTGTAAATCTCAACACCAGGAAGACAAACATTCCAATCAAAAAATGGGGAAAAGAAATGAGTAGATACTTCTCCAAAGAGGACATGCAGATGACCAATAGGCATATGAAAAAATGCTCAACATCACTAATCATTAGAGAAATGCAAATTAAAACCACAATGCAATATCACCTCACACAAGTCAGAATGGAGCTCAACAACAAAACAACACAGAATAAATGCTGGCAAGGATATGGAGAAAAGGGAACCCTCCTGCACTGCTGGTGGGAATGCAGACTGGTGCAGCCTCTGTGGAAAACAGTATGGAGATTCCTCAAGAAACTGAAAATCGAACTGCCTTTTGACCCAGCTATCCCACTTTTAGGAATATACCCCAAGAACACCATAGAAATGCTCCAAAAGGAGAAATGCACCCCCATGTTTGTGGCAGCATTGCTCACAATAGTGAAGATCTGGAAACAGCACAAGTGTCCGTCAAAGGATGAGTGGATTAAAAAGCTTTAGTACATATATACTATGGAATACTACTCAGCCATAAGAAATGATGACATCGGATCATTTCCAATAACATGGATGGACCTTGATAACATTATACGGAGTGAAATAAGTAAACCAGAAAAAAAGTAAGAACTATATGAATCCATACATAGATGGGACATAAAAATGAGACTCAGAGACATGGACAAGAATGTGATGTTAAAGGTGGTAGGGGGGTGGGGGGGGATGGGGCGAGGAAGGAGAGAGAGGGTGGGGGGAGGGGAACGGCACAAAGAAAACCAGATAGAAGGTGGCTGAAGACAATTTGACTTTGGATGAGGGGTATACAGCATAATCAAATGTCAAAATACTCTGGAGATGTTTTCTCTTAAAATATGTACCCTGATTTATCAATGTCACTGCATTAAAATTAATAATAATAATAATAAATAGAGCAAAAAAAAAACCCCTGAAAAGAACTGTGTTAATCTGTTTATTAGTCTGTGTCCATTCTGGACCCTCAAATTTACAAATTTTTGATGACTTCATTGAAAATGCCAGTGAGTTGAAGCAGTAGGAACCTTCTGTCAATAATTACTTTTAAAACATTTATTAAAGGTTATTGTTATACTAATACTGTTAATGAATACTTCATGATAGTAAGCTTTAGAGTACGTTTGCATTACTTTTTTATATTTTTCAGTGTTTTTAATTTTTTATGATTTGAACATGTCAATTGTACAAAATCAGTACAATCTTTTTTCTTTAAAAACAGTAATCATGAAACCATAAAATAAGAAACAATGCTTGGCAGTGACCTTAGGGAATAATATAAAGTAAAGAGTCATTAGATTCTGCCAATTTTTTTTGTGATCTTTCTTACTCGTGGTAAGTCTTTAAAGAACCTCCTATATCAATTAGAATTTCTTGAAAGATAAAATAGAAGTTGACAACAAGTATGTAATAAGATTTAAATTCACTGGTATAGGGAAAATGTGACTAAATTTACAGTGAAATATCCATTTACCTGCGACTGGCAAAAATGAAATTAGAAAAAAATCCAAAAACAGTCATGGTAAACAAAATAATTTTAAAAAATGAAAAAAGATATAAATATGGTAAAAAATGAATTTCACTTCTACATAGAGATATGCTTTTACTTTTGCATCTTTAAAATATATGACTGAAAATCTCAATGTCATTTTTAAAAGAAACAACAAAAAATTACCAAGTTTGTATGGAACCATAAGAAACCTCAAATAGCCAAAGCAATTCTTAGGAAAAAGAATGAAGCTGGAGGTATCACACTACCTGATTTCAAATTATACCATAGAGCCACAATAATGAAAATAGCATGGTATTGGCAGAAAAACAGCCGCACATACCAATGGAACAGAATCAAGATCCAAGCAATAAAACCAGATATATATGGACAAATCATCTTCAACAAAAGAACCAAAAACACAATGGAGAAAAGGAAGCCTCTTCAAAAAACGGTGCTGTGAAAATTGGAAAGCCACATGCAAAAGAATGAAACTTGGCTACAGTTTGTTCCCATGCACAAAAATGAATTCAAAATGGATCAAAGGTCTGAATATATGACCTGAAACTATAAAGTACACAGAAGAAAACATAGGTATTAAGCTCATGGGCCTTGGCCATATAGAACAATTTATGAATTTGACCCTAAAGACAAGAGAAGAAAGGCAAAAATAAATGTATGGGACTATATCAAACTGAAAAGCTTCTGAGCAACAAAAGAAACTGACAACAAAACAAATAAGCAGCCAACCAAATGAGAGATGGTATTTGTGAACAACAGCTCCAATAAGGGGTTAATATCCAAAATATATAAAGAATTCACAAATCTCAGCAACAAACAAGCAAGTGATCCAATTAAAAAAATAGAGGACCTGAACATACATTTCTCCCAGGAGGACATACAAATGGCCAGCAGATGTATGAAACCATGCTCACCTTCACTAGCTATTTGACAAATGCAAATCAAAACCAAAATGAGATACCACCTCACCCCAGTTAGATTACCTATTATCAGCAAGAAATGTAATAAGAAGTGTTGGAGAGGCTGTGGAGAAAAAGAAATTCTCATCCACTGCTAGTGGGAATGCAAACTAGTAAAATCATTATGAAAGAAAGTATGATGGTTTCTCAAAAAAATAAGAAGAGAATTACCATATGACTCAGCAATTTTTCTTCTGGGTATCTACTGTACATTGGTACGTAAAGACACATGCACGCCCATGTTCATCGCAGCATTATTCACAGTGGCCAAGACATGGAAATAACCAAAGTGTCCCTCAATAGAGGATTGGATAAAGAAGATGTGGTACATATATACAATGGAATACTACTACTCAGCCATAAGAAACAATGACGTAGTGACATTTACTACATGTATGGACCTTAAGGCCATTATACTGAGTGAAACAAGTAAATCAGAAAGAGCTAACAACTGTATGATTCCACACAGATGGGATATAAAACTGAGACTTATGGACATAGATAAAAGTGAAGTGGTTACCAGAGGGAAGGTAAAATGCAGAAGGGGTGGGACAAAGGATATAAAAGCATACAAGTAGAAGGTGACAGAAAGTTATTTGACTTGAGGTGATGGGTATACAACATAATCAACAGTTCAAATGCTACAGAAATGTTCACCTAAAACCTATGTACTCTTGTTAATCAATGTCACCCTGTTAATGTTAATTTTCTAAATAAGGTTTAAAAATTAATATATATATATAATACCTGACTGATAAATATTGTGAGTTTGAAGGATAGCTCATTTCATTATAGTCTTAAAGTTTCTAGATATTGCAATGAATTAAATTATTAAAACTGTGACTTTTATTTCAATTTTAATTTTAATGAATGCTGAATTAAATAATGTGTGGCTTTTAATGATTAGCTCAACACTTCCAAATTTGTGTGGCTTTGCTTAGATGTTTTTACTGCTTTCTTTTACCCTAACATCCCTATTTTGGTCATAGCTTGAAATTTTTTTCAATCTCTAACAAGAAGATGGGAGTAAAAAAATGACTTTGAGACCAGATTATTATCTGATAATACTTCTATATTTAACTAGAACCTTGTGGTAAAATTTTAAAGAAATACCTCACTGAAATACCTCGGATACAACAAAAATCTTACAAAATCAAGCTAAAAAGTAAATATAAACAATTGAATAGTCACATATAAAAGAAAAATTGGACTACTTAATTATATCATACAAAAATGTTAGCTTAAAATGGATCATAAGCTTAAATGTAGGAGGTAAGATTATAAAACTCTTAGAAAAAATGTAAGTACAAATATATCTTTGTGACCTAGAGTTAGAAAAAGTCTTCTTAGATAATATACCAAAAGAACAATCAAATTTTAGTTGTTAGTTTTAATAAAATAATTGAACATCTAGAACATAGCACAATCAACAATAAGAAAGTTTGGGGTTTTTTTTTGTATTTTTCTGAAGTGAGAAGTGGGGAGGCAGACAGACAGACTCCCATATATGCACGACTGGGATCTACCCGGCCTGTCCACCAGGGTGCGATGCTCTGCCCATCTGGGGCATTGCTGGGTTACAACCAGAACCATTCTAGTGCCTGAGGCAGAGGCCATGGAGCCATCCTCAGCGCCTGGGCCAACTTTGCTCCAATGGAGCCTTGTTTGCAAGAGGGGAAGAGAGAGATAGAGAGGAAGGAGAGGAGGAAGGGTGGAGAAGCAGATGGGTGCTTCTTCTGTGTGTTTTGGCCGGTAATCAAACTCAGGACTTCCACACGCGGTGCTGATGCTCTACCACAGAGCCAGCCGGCCAGGGCCAATAATAAAAAACTTTTAAACAGATAAATTGTTATTTCTTCAAAAACAAAAACCTTTTTGCTTCATATTTTAATTTTATGTTTTATGTGTAGTTTACATTCAATATTATTTTTGTAATATTATCAGGTATACTGCACAGTGGTTATATAATCATATACTGCACAAATTTCTCTCCCGCCAATATTTCCAGTATGTACTCGGCACCATACATACTTGCTATAATATTACTGACTGTATTCTTCTTGTTGTACATTTCATACCACTGACTATTTTGTAACAACCAATTTGTAATCCCTTCACATTTTTCAACCAGTCCTCCAGCCCCCTTCTCCTCTGGCAACCATCAGTTTATTCTCTGTATCTAGGAGTCAGCTTCTATTTTCCTTGTTCATACATTTTGTCTCTTAGATTCCATATATAAGTGAAATCATATGGTATTTGCCTTTATTTTTTACTGACTGATTTCACTGAGCATTCTGTCTATCCATGCTTTCAGAAATGGTAAGATTTCATTGTTTAGGTGTACCACTGTTTTTATATTCACTCATGTATTGATGGGTACTTGGGTTTCTTCTGTATTTTGGCTATTGTAAATAATGTGGCAATAAACACAAGTGTGCATACATTGTTTGCAATTAGTGGTTTGGGTTTCTCTGTATATATAACCAGAAGTAGAATAGTTGGGTCATAAAGCCATTCCACTTTTTAATTTTTTTTTCTTTCTTTTTTTTATTTTTTTACAGATGGGGCAGACAGGGACAGACAGATAGGAAAGGAGAGTGATAAGAATCACCAGTGCTTTGTTGCAGTACATTAATTGTTCACTGATTTTCTCATATGTACCTTGCCAGAGGGACTCAAGCAGAGAGAGTGACCCTTTTCTCAAGCCAGTGACCTTGGGCTCAAGCCACTGAACTTGGGCTTCAAGACAGCGACTTTTGGGTTCAAGCCAGTTACCATGTGGTAATGTCTATGATCCCATGCTCATGCCAGTAACCCCACTCTCAAGCTGATGAGCCCATGCTCAAGCTAGTTAAGCCCGTGCTCAAGCTGGCGACCTTGGGGTTTCAAACCTGGGTCTCAGCATCCCAGGCCAACTCTCTATCCACTATGCCACAACCTGATAAAGCTCCATTTTTAATCTTCTGAGGACACCCCATATTGTTTTCCACAGTGGCAGCACCAATCTGCATTCCCACCAACATTGCACAAGGGCTTCCTCTTCTTATCTTCACCAACTTTTGTTTGTGAATTTATTAATGATAGCCATTCTGACAAGAGTGAGGTACTGTGTCATTGTGGTTTATTTCTCTGATGATTAGTGATATTGAGCATCTTTTTATATATTTATATTTCCTCTTTGAAGAAATGTTTTTTTCAGGCCCTCTGCCCATTTTTGTTTGGACTGTTTGATTGTTTTTGATGTTGAGTTTTATGTGTTCTCCATAAATTTTGGATATTAACCTATCACAGAATATATCTTGGGTGAATATCATCTCTCATCTTGTAAGTCATCTTTTCACTTTGTTGATGGTTTTCTTTGCACTGCAAAAAAATTTCAATTTGATGTAGTTCCATTTGTTTATTTTTCTTTTATTTTCCTTGCCCAAGGAGACATAACAGAAATAAGATATCGAGAGAAAAAAGAGATTTTAATGCCTATCTTTCCTTGTAGTTTTATGGTTTCCTTTTAGGAGTTTTATGATTTCCAGTCTTATATTTAAGATTTCAATCTACTTTGAGTTTATTGTTGTATGTAGTGTAAGAAAGTGGTCTAGTTTTATTCATTTATTTTGTATAGGTAAAATTTTTCCGACACTATTTATCAAATAGGTTATCTTTACTCCATTCTTTTTTGTTGTTGTTGTTAGTGTGCACATGCATGCGAGAGAGAGAAAGAAAGGGACAAACAGGAAGGGAGAGAGTTAAGAGGCATCAATTTGTTGTTGTGGCAGTTTTGTTGTTCATTGATTGCTTTCTCATATGTGCCTTGATCAGTGGGGAGGAGGCTCCCACCAAGCCAGTGACCCTACGATTACGACAGCAGCCTCTGGCTTAAGCCAGCAACCTTGAGCTTCATGTCAGGGACCTTTGGACTCCAGCCAGTGACCCTGGGGTCATTTCTATGATCCCACGCTCAAGCCAGTGACTCCGGGCTCAAGCCAGCAACCTCAGGGTTTTGAATCCGGGTCTTCAACATCCCAGGTCAATGCTCTATCCACTGTGCCATAGCTTGGTCAGGCTGTTCCATTGGTCTATATGTCTGTTTTTATGCCAGTAACATGTTATTTTGATTACCATGGCTTCGTATTATAGTTTGATGTCTGGTTGCATGATTCCTACAACTTTGTTTTTATTCAAGATCTCTGTGGACATTGAAGGTCTTCTTTGGTTCTATATACTTTTTTTTTTGATTATTGATTCTAGTTCTGTAAATTACACCACTGGTATTTTGAAAGAAATTGCAATGAATTTATAGATTGTTTTGGGTAGCATAGATATTTTAATGACTATTTTTTCTATCCATGAGCATAGTATGTGCTTCTATTTATTTATATCTTCTTAAATTTCTTCCTTTAGTATTTTTCATTTTTCCAAGGACAGGGCTTTCACCACCTTGTTAAATTTATTCTCAAGTCCATAGTTCTACTACTTATATAGTGAGTTCATCCTCCAAGTTAAGTCTCCAACTATCACCATTTTTCCCACCATACCCTCAGCATCCTCCCCCCCTTCCTGCAGCAATCACCACACTGTTGTTTGTCTGTGAATGTTTCTGATGTAATTGTAAGTGGGACTGTTTCTTTAGTTTCCCTTTTTTGATAGTTTGAATGGGAAACTAGATGTTACACATCTGCTACAAGCTTTCTTTATAGCAGATCCTTCACGCCAGGATCTTTCTTGCCAAAGAATTACCTTTAAGAATTATTTTGTTATTTTACTCACATAAATATGACTAAAATCCTATAGAAGTATTTTACTGAGAATTGTTCTGTGTCCTAACATATGGTTTATTTTGGAAAACGCTCCATGTGCACTTGAGAAGAATGTATATTCTCTTGGTTTGGGTTGAAATGCTCCAAATATAGCATTTAAATTAATCTGGCCTAGTGTGTCATTTAAGACCACTTTTTCCTTGTATGTGTGCCCTCATACCTTTTTATTGGGGCAGGGTTTCTAGGAGTCATCAGGGTGAGACCACAGAGTTCTTCAAGTCCCCAAAATAAAGATTTGAGCATGTGAAGGGAAGCATCTGTACAAGAAAGGAAACATTGTTTGGGCATGTGAGGGATAAGTGCCCCCAGCATTACAGCCACACAACTGAGTCTCTCCCATCTCAAGAACCTTCCAAGAGGATCTCTATTGAGCATCCAAGATGGCCACAGTGAGCTGACTCCTTTTCAGGGCATTAGCTTGGCAAATAAAAACATTGTCTTTGACTTGCACCATCAAGAAAGTGGAAAGACCCTGGCTGGTTGGCTCAGTGGTAGAGCATCAGCCTGACTTATGGAAGTCCTGGGTTCCATTGCCAGCCAGGGCACACAGAAGCTCATCTGCTTCTCCATCCTTCTCCTTCTCCTTTCTCTCTATCTCTCTCTTCCTCTCCCTCAGCCAAGGCTCCACTGGAGCAAAGTTGGCCCAGCACTGAGGATGGCTCCATGGCCTCCGCCTCAGGTGCTATAATGGCTCCAATTGCAGAGGAGCAACACCCCAGAGGGGCCAATCATCTCCCTCTTGTGGGCATACTGGTGAATCCCAGTCGGGAGCATGCAGGAGTCTGTCTGTCTGCTTCCCCGCAGCTTCTCACTTCAGAAAAAAGAAATAATAAATTTAAAAAAGTGGAAAGACAACCCATGGCATAGGAGAAAATATTTTTATATAATATATCTTATAAGAGAATTGTTTTCAGAATATTAAAATGAACTATTACAGCCTGACCTGTGGTGGCGCAGTGAATAAAGTGTCGACCTGGAAATGCTGAGGTCACCGGTTCGAAACCCTGGGTTTGCCTGGTCAAGGCACATATGGGAGTTGATGCTTTCAGCTCCTCCCCCCTGTCTCTCTCTCCTCTCTCTCTGTCTCTCTCTCTCCCTCTCTCTCTCCTCTCTAAAATGAATAAATAAATAAATAAATGAACTATTACAAACAAAAAGCCAAATAACCCAATTAAAAAGTGGGCAAATGATTTGAATAGTTATTTATCTCAAAAGATTTACAAATTATTAATAAACACATGAAAGGATTCTTACCTTCATTAGTCATTAGGGAGATGCCAATCAAAACCACAATGAGATAACAGATCACACCCACTAGAATGGCTATAATAATAATAAAAATGACAGATAAGAATGAATACTGGCAAGGATGGGAGAAAATGGAACTCACACATTGTGGTGAGAATGTAAATTGCTGTGGCTGCTATGAAAAACAGTTTGATAGTAAAAGATCTCAGATCATAGACAGCATTTTTTTCCTACTTTTTGATGGGGGGAACTGTACATTAACATTTTGCACTAGGCCTTAAATATGATGTAGCTGACCCAGAACACAGTTCTTAAAATGGAGCAGCATTTACTGTTTTGTAGTTTTTAAAAACATATATATCAATAAAAGTAAATAAGAGTTTAGAGAATAAAAACATTAAAAGTACTGAAGATAATTTTTATTTGATCCAACCTTAAGCCTTTTAAAGCTATAATAATACTTCTAATAATTGTATATATGAACATAATTACAGAAGTACAAATAGATATATATGGAAAAATATTGGTCTGAACCCCACAAAATGGCAGGATTTATACATAGTTGGTTTTATTGGGCATAATTATTTTGCCTATTTTGAAAAATTTATTTTTATAGACCAAATATTTGTTTCAGCTCAAAATTTTTATGTTGAAACCTAATGTCAATGTGATTGCATTAGGAGGTGTGGTCTTTGATAGGTACTTAAGTCCTAAGGGTGTAACCATCATGAATGGGATTAATGCTCTTATAAAAAAGACTTCAGGGTGTTCTCTCTCACCATGTGAGGACAGTGAGAAAGCCATGAACCATGAAACATGCCTTCCTAAGTATTTTTTTTGAAGGTGCCTTGTTCTTCACTTCCCAACCTCCAAAACTGAAAAATAAATATCTTGTTTATAAGCCACTCAGTCCACAATATTCTGTTACAACAGCTTGAGGAGACCAAGACAGGTATGCAATATAGCTTGTTTTAGATGAGAATAAACATTATACCCAAACATAATAACTTTGTGTAGTTTTCCCGGAGGCATAGGACTGATTCAGACAATTTTCTTTCTGAGGGCCTTTTATGCCATGACAAATTAGGAAACATTATTTAAAATTTTTACCTTTTCCTCTTCATGGAATTATTTGTATTCATTTTAATCTTTTATACTATTTCATTAAAATAGTCTTTATCATGATTTCTGAGCTTTTTGACAATTTCTTATGTTTTGTGCCTGATAAATGATTTTAATAACCATTTATTTCTAGCCCTGCAATCATATTAATAATCATGTTAAGAAATTAAAGGAAATTAGTACCTTATTATATTGTAGTTTGTTACACTAATAAACTACACATTTTTTTCCTTTCACAATAAATTAGTAAAGATTTACATTTTTAAGAGCCCCCCCCATGTTTACCTGAAGAAGTCTAGAAATAAATAAGATTTGTTCACTTTTAGAGATGCTGTAAGAAGTGGTAAATGAGCAAACCTAAAGCATACTCCAAAAATTGCTTCTTGAGTTCAAAGTGGAAAATTGAAACCTATGATTGATCTCGTATTCCATGTAGCCTGAGATGAATATAAAATGAAATCAGAAGTGGAATGGCACTGATAGCATAATACTTCACTTATTTTAAACAGAAGTGTACACTTTATTCCAGAGCCAAACTGGAAAAGAGTTCTTTTCTCAACAACTCTCAGATTTTCTTTCCACAGTTCAAGATGTACTAAGAATATAAAAGCCCTGTTACACTTGATGAGATGAAAATGTTATTGCACCAGAAACATCATACTAAAGTGCCGGGGCTCTGAAGTCATATTTGGGTTCAAATTCCCACTCAGAAAATTGTTTGAAGAATTAACTGAAATAATTCAAATAGAGCAGTCAGTATAGTTCCTGGTTCATAGCTAGTGCTTATATATAATATAGCTAGATAATAGCTATAAATATGGATGTTGATATATAAAAATAAATAATTATTCCTACACATAGGATTGTACATATTCTTCTGCTTCTTAAATAAATTCACCAAAGAATTTCTTTTAGAGATTTATTGTTTGAGTCTAAATAGAATATCAAATAAAATAATTGAGGAATAATATTTTAGATGTGAAAATGTGTTGTATATTTCACTATTAGAGATATAGTTTACTCTGTATTCTGCTGTATTATAAATTTAGAAATTACAGAGTAAAGCATTTTAATTTAAATAAATTGCCTATTCTGTAAACTCTTTAATATCAGTGAGTTGTTTAATAAATTGTATTTTAATATATTTAAACCTCCTTTTAAATAATATATCAAATTCTAAATAGAATATTAACATATTTTCATGCCTGTAGATGATAAGACTAGCAGCAAGGCAAACAGCATGTGTAAACTTGAAAAATGAATGTTGCATTTTTATTCTAAATGCAAAATTAGTGAAGTAGCCTAACCTTACAGGAGGGTTTTTTCATTAGGAATTAATTATTTTTATCAGCCTAGTCTCAATTTCTTAGAATTGTCACTTGTAATGACTCTTTTCATTATTGGATTTTTCCTTGCTATTTGTAACTATGATTTATGTATTTATAAACAATACACAAAGTTGTAGGTGGTTGTTAATCCAAAGCATAATCCTATTTATGGTAAATGCACTAAGCACTGTATATAAACAGGTGTCATCTTCTGTTCAAAAATAGCTTTCCCATCAACCATTATTTCCTTCAAGAATCTTAAATTCTAGCCGTTATATCATTTCTGAGTGACAGATTGTAAAAATGGAGAATAAAGGAAGTTGCTTTGAAGGATGAATGTTAAGTGAATGAACCAGGCAGAGAAAGGCAATTACCATATAATCTCACTCATATGTGGATCTAATTAGCACAATAAACTGAGGAACAAAATAGAAACAGAGCAGCATCACAGGGAACAGATGGACAGCAGTCAGAGGGAAGGGGGAAGAGGGGACAGGATTAAAGAAGGTAAAAGGAATAGACCCAAAACATATACACATAACACATATATGCAGACAATAGGATAGCAATAGCCAGAGGGAAAGGGAGGTAGAGGTAAGGGAGAAGGGACAAAAAGGGAGAAATGGGGGTTGAAAAAGACTTTGCACAGGGTGGGGGAAACAATACAGTATGTAGATGGTATTATATCGATTCGGACACTTGAAACCATGTCAACACAATAAATTAAAAAAATAAAGATAAAAAAGATTAATGTTGAAAAACGTTTTATAGATATTAGCAGAGGAAAACTTCTAAAAGTCCCTCACATTTAGATTAACATAATATCTCATCATTAACATGGAAGGAAGCAGGTTCTAGTAGATTGGGATGCAGGATCTCAAGATAGTTCATTTTCTTTCTTTTTTCTGTGTGACAGAGACAAAGAGAGACAGAGGGACAGATAGGAACAGAGAAACAGGAAGGAGAGAGATGAGAAGCATCAATTCTTTGTTGTGGCACTTTAGTTGTTCATTGATTGCTTTCTCATATGTGCCTTGATGGGGGGTTACAGCAGACTGAGTGACCCCTTGCTCAAGACAGAAACTTTAGGCTCAAGCTGGTGAGCCTTGCTCACACCAGATGAGCCCACGCTCAAGCTGGCTACCTCAGGTTTCCAGCCTGGGTCCTCCGTGCCCCAGTCCGACATTATACCCACTTCGCCACTGCCTGGTCAGGCTCAAGGTAGTTCATATTCAATATTGAACTATGTTTTCTAACAGGTGCTCGAAAAATAAAAGTTATATTGTCTGATTAAAATCCTCTCTGTATAAAGCCTTAATAAAAATATTACAATCCTGAAAAAGTTTTAAAATGTGTTAATAATTTAACATACATTTGACTAACAGTCCTACTGTCAGAATAATGCAGTTATGGTAGTTTTTACTTGCTGGTAGCAATTGAGCTAAATTTGCAACTGTTGGCTTTTTCTCTTGGTTTAATAGGTGAAAACACCTTTTAATGTTGATTTTGCAAAGCTAAGGACATGAGGCAACAGTAAATGGCATATTCGATAAGAAAATAAAACATAAAGCCGATCAATGGTAAGGCATGCTTTTTGAGAGGAAAAAGAAAGAAAGCCAGAGCATAATTACACTGGAGGGATTGCTTAGGATTAACCCATTCTCTATCAGTTTGTGACAGAGTCTAATGAAATATCCAGAAAACTCCCTAACTGCCAGAGAACTTCAGCTTAAAAGAAAATAATAGTTATTTGGTATATCTTATATAGTAATTATATTAATTATTTGTCTGGCCTATGTGTTCAAAATGTTTTCCTAGTTTGCTATTTTTTTAAATTCTGAATATAGTATATTTTACCTGTAACAAAACAATATAATTTATGTCCTCAAATATTTCCTTTTTTTTCTTTAGATAATTTGAGTTTCTCTTCATGCTTAAAAATTCTGTCTTGAGGCCAATATTAAAATATCCTTCTAAAGTATTTTCTACTTATATTTTTTGTTTATATATTAAAATATTTAACTCTTCTTAAACGTATTCTTATTTCAGAGTGAAGTGAGGATCTTACTGAATTATTTCCAAATAACTAATTATCTTTACAACTATATTACACAATTCATTCTTTCTTTCTAATTTGAAATGCTACTTTTATCATATGATACGAAAACTAACAATGTTTGTGTTCTTTCTCATCTAATCCATTGATTTAAGAATTTATTCCTCTTCCAGCACCAGATTACTTTAACTATTGTACTTTAAATTATGTTTAGATGACTGCAAGAACAAGCACCATGTCTTCAGTAATCTAATTAATTAGTTTTTAAAAGAAGCTAATTAAATTTATTGGGGTTACATTGGTTAATGAGATCACACAAGTTTCAAGTGTACATTCATTACATTGTGTACCCAGCATCCAAAGTCAAATCATCTTCTCTCACCATATATTTGACCCCTTATCCTTTACTGCCTCCACTCCCTTTCCCTCTAGTAGCCACCATATTGTTGTCTGTGTTTATGAGTTTCATTTTATATTCCACATGACTGAAATCATAAGGTTCCTAACTTTTTATGACTAATGTATTTCGCTTAGCATGTTATTCTCAAGGTCCATCCATGTTGTTGCAAATGGTAGTATTTCATCTTTTCTTGTGGCTAATTTATATATATTATATTAAATAGCCAATCTCACACATTATTCTCTTTTTAAAGATTTTATTTGTATGCATTTTAGAGAAGGGAAAGAGAGAGAGAGACAGAGAGAGAGAGAGAGAGGAGGGGGAAGGAGCAGGAAACATCAACTTCCATATGTGCCTTGACCAGGCAAGCCTAGGGTTTTGACCAGTGACCTCAGTGTTCCAGGTCAACACTTTATCCACTGCACTAGCACAGGTCAGGTCCACACATTTTTTTTTCTTTAAGGAGCAATTTATAATTAATTTATCAAGTTCTGAAAAAATATTTCACTATGTGTCTGATTTTCATTGCTTTTAAATTTATTAGAGAAATTAGAAAAAATGACATTTTGCATGCGTCCCTTTCAAAGATCAGTTTTGTCATGATATAAATCAGACACAGAAAGACAAATCCTGTCTTATCTCACTTATATATGAAATCTAATTTTAAAAAGTACCAAACTCAAAACAGATCATATTTGTGCTCACCAGAGGTAGGGACTAGGGGGAGAGGGAACTGGAGGAAGGAGGTCAATAGGTACAAATTTCCAGTTATAAGATAAACACCAGAGATATAATATACAACATGATGACTATAGCTAACACTACTGTATGATATAAACAAATATTTTTAAGGGAGTAAATTGTAAGAGTTCTCATAACAGAGAATTTTTCTTTTTTAAAAATTCTATCTGTATGAGATAATGAATGTAAAATAAACATTGTGGTAATCATTTTACAATATATGTAAATCAAACTATTATTCTGTATATCTTAAATTCACCTAGTGATATGAACTATAACCTTTCATAGTTGTTTCTGTGTTCTGGAATAGTTAAAATAGCAGAAATTTTCTGTTTCTTGAAAGTTTAATAGAAATTGATTACAAAATAATTGGATCTACTGTCATTTAGATGGTAATTTGTTTTAAGTTTCTTTTTTTGTTGTTATCGTCTATTCAGATTTTATATTTTGCTCCCTAATAGCTTTTTAACTTGTAGAATTTATTAATTATAATTTTATTTTATCTAGATTTACAAATCTCCTGATTTAGAATTTTATGTAATAGTCTATTCATTTTTAAATTTTTCTCTATATCCATTTTTCATTTTTAATTTTGCTCAACAGTGTGTTCATTTTATTTTATTTTATTTTTTATTTTATTTTATTTTATTTTAGTTAGATCTGTAATGGGTGAATTTACTTGCATGAAAACCGGTTGTTTTCAGTTTTTTTTAAAATAGTTCTATATGAGTACTTCTAATTACTTTTATCTTAAATGATTTTTCTACTTTTTTTTTTTTTTTACAGCGATAGAGAGAGAGTCAGAGAGAGGGATAGACAGGGATAGACAGACAGGAACAGAGAGATGAGAAGCATCAATCATTAGTTTTTCATTGCTCATTGCAACACCTTAGTTGTTCATTGATTGCTTTCTCATACGTGTCTTGACAGCGGGCATTCAGCAGACCAAGTAACCCCTTGCTCGAGCCAGCGACCTTGGGTCTAAGCTGGTGAGCTCTGCTCAAACCAGATGAGCCCACGCTTAAGCTGGTGACCTCGGGGTCTCGAACCTGGGTTCTTGGCATCCCAGTCCGACGCTATATCCACTGCGCCACCGCCTGGTCAGGCAGTTTTCTACTTTTCTGGGTTCATTTTAATGTGTTTGTTTTTAGCTTCTGGAGTCAAATATTAGGTTCATTAATGTTTAAAATATCTTTTTTACTAATACAAAGGGATTAAGGTATGGGTTTTATTCACTACACAGTTTAGATATTTTTTTAAGTAAAAATACTTTTCAAATTAATAAATTAATTCAAAAAGAATTAATAAACTATATAAAAGTATATGTCAGACCCTGGCCGGTTGGCTCAGTGGTAGAGCATTGGTCTGGTGTGCAGAAGTCCCGGGTTCGATTCCCGGCCAGGGCACACAGGAGAAGCGCCCATCTGCTTCTCCACCCCTCCCCCTCTCCTTCCTCTCTGTCTCTCTCTTCCCCTCCCGCAGCCGAGGCTCCACTGGAGCAAAGATGGCCTGGGCGCTGGGGATGGCTCCTCGACCTCTGCCCCAGGCACTAGAGTGGCTCTGGTCGCAACAGAGCGACGCCCCGGAGGGGCAGAGCGTCGCCCCCTGGTGGGCAGAGCGTCGCCCCCTGGTGGGCGTGCCGGGTGGATCCCGATCGGGCGCATGCGGGAGTGTGTCTGACTGTCTCTCCCCGTTTCCAGCTTCAGAAAAATACAGAAAAAATAAAAAAAATAAAAGTATATGTCAAGGACCAAAATAAAGGTAGTATATCTTTGAAATAGGTAGTGGTAAAGATAGACATATTGAGGAAAATACTATACAGTAAAAGATGCATTACCTTTTTTGGCTAATATCAACAATCTTCATACTATATATAGAAGAAACATAAACAATGATAAAGCTATGTAGTACAATATAACAACTAGCCACACAGGGCTATGGAACACATAAAATGTGGCTGGCCTGAATTAGTATTTGCTAAAGGTATAACATGCAAATTACACTTTGAAAGCTCAGTAAGAAAAATAAATTACAAAAGTTCTATTTTGTATTTTATTTTCTGTGTATGAGTTTTTTATGCTTAATCCCTTCACCTTTTTCACCCAGAACTCAATATCCCCCCATCTGACAACTGTCAGTCTGTTCTCTGTATCTATGAGCCTGTTATTATTTTGTTTGTTTATTTTGTTGATTAGGTTCCATATATACACACAATCATATGGTACTTGTCTTTCTTTGCCTTGCTTATTTTATTTAGCATAATACTCTTTACATATAGCCATGCTCTCACTAAAGCTATTTTGTAATTTTTAAAGTCATTAACACATATAAAAGTACATATTTATATTTCTATATTAGACCAACACACTCATACACACTTCACACACTCAAAGAAAAGAAAATCTCACAAAAATAATACTCTTGATTGACTGATACAATATCCAGGCTTTCCTTTCAATAAAAACTATTAAAGATAATTTTTAAAGGTATTTCGGGTGACACTGGTTAATAAAATTATATATGTTTCAGGTGTATAATTCTATATTACTTCATCTGCATACTGTATTGTGTGTTCACCACCCAAGTCAGGTCTCCTTTCATCACCATTTATTTCTCTCGTATGTCCCTTAAACCCTGTTCCTCTGGTAATCACCATACTGTTGTCCATGAGGTTTTTGTTTTTTGGGTTTTCTTTTTTTTTACTTTTTGCTTCATTCTTTTGCCTTTTTCACCCAGCCCACAACAATTTTCTCCTCTGATATCTGTCAATGGTATTATACTAAGTGAAATATGCCAGTCAGAGAAAGACAAGCACCATATGATTTAACTCACATGTGGAATCTAATGAACAAAATAAACAAACAAAATAGAATCAAATTCATCAATAGAGAAAAGATAAGCCTTTTAGAGTTTGTTAAAGATCTCAAATCACACAAATTATCTTTCTAGCTATTTCAAATCAGTGAGATATTTATTAAATCTCCACTTGCTTATATAGACCGCTCACAAAAATTAAGTTATATTTCAAAATGAAAATGAAGTGATAAAATATCCATTAATTTTGGTGAGCAGTATATTACATAATAGAAAACAATTTAATTTGGGAAGAAATAAAGGGGAGCAGATGGTTTTCACTGGTGAGAATCAGAAAACAAATTGTATTCATCTAATGAACTGTTTATTAAATTTATACTGTAGACACCAGTAAATTTTGTTCAATTACAGATATTTCAAAGTACTAAATTTAATGATTAAATATTTAATTTAGAATAATTTTGCAAAATTTTTACAATAATTGTGCCTAAATGTAATATAGCCTGTTTTTTACAAGAAGACTTAGGCATCTGCTAATCATGTTGACAAAAGCCAGGTTTCCTCTTTAGTCAGATCAGACTTTGCCTAGATTCTCAAATATATCATTGAAGTACATATTCCTTATGCTGCATTGAAGTGCATATTTGTTTGTCTCCACAGTGTCCAATTCATCCCTCTCTTGTTGTGTGGCAGTCATGAGTTTTCATTGGATTGATCTTTCATAACAGGGTGGAATCTGAATAGCATAATCAATAACACAATCTCACCTCCTATGCGATACCAATTAAACTATGAAAAGTCAATTACATCCATTTAAAGCAATATGTGTATGGTATTCCCCTAACCACTACATTGGTTCAAACTGGCTGAGAATGATGTACAGGACATTTGTATAAAAGTGTAGTGTGTTGATGTAAATCCTATAACTGTTGTAGCCATTTTGCGACAGTGAGAAAGAAAGTCTGAAAACAATTCGAACACATAAAGACCAGAGTTGAAAGAACCACAGAGAACTTGAACTGGAGGCCTGATAGAACAATGCCTGAAATCCTGCCCCTAAACTTTACTAGTAGTATTTTGCCAATCCATTTGTTTCACTGTATAAACAATTTGAGTTTTCTGTTGCATATAATCAACAGTATCCAAATTGTAATACTTGTAGTTTTTCATTGATTTATTTTTCTTAATGTGAAAGTTTATCTGGTAGTTTGATGAAAGTTTTTGTTCTTCTTTCCCAATTTCAAGATTTTCTCTATTTTTTTTCTCTTATCTGTCTTCTGCAATTTTATCTCCCTGATGCTTGCAATTAGGCACCACTATCCTTGGACAATGTAGTTTAAAATTCAGTTAGAAAATCCTCACTGATTACAATTTGGCATGACTATATTTAGTCTTTAGATTTCTCTCATGGCCAACACTTTGGTCAGTCATATTGGTCTATTTGTAAACAGGCAATATTTTGCATGGATAAATCTTTACAACTAGGGGCTAACATTATAATACATCAAATGTGACTTATTGAGATGTCAAAATAAATGGTTTGGTTTTGCTGCTCACTTATAAAAATGTCTGATTTCTACATAAGTCGCTTAAAATAAAATTTATTCCTGTATTTAATTAAATGTCTTAAAACATTAGAGTAAGTTTTACTTTGAATCCAATGATTTTAAGCATGAAGAGCCTTTTTAATATAGATTTCTTTCTATCTTTATGCTCATCGCCTTTCTCTTTTATATGAGTATATTTACTCTGTTGTTTTTGTTTCACACATCACTGGGCCATATTTCTTTGCCTAGTCTCTTTATACTCAGTTAACAATGTTTCTACAATGACTATTCCACTGACCATTACACTGTAATATTCAACATATACTTTATATTGCAAATGGATTCAATGTTGAAAGTTAGATTTTTACAGTATATCCATTATAGATTTTGAAGGATCATTTATATAAACCACATAGTATGTTTAAGATTAAACAAATACAAAGAATCATTGCTTCCTAGGGAACATTTAGTAGCATTGTACATGAAATTATTTGGTAACCATTTTCCTGAACCATGAGAAATCTCTTTCAGTTCAGATACAATTAAACTGAATTTTACTGCTGCATGGCAGGAATGATGTACAATAAGAAGATGTAAATGAAGACATAAAGCAATCTGATTAAAGCCACAATCACAGTCTTCTAAATCTACACTAATTCAGTAGACTGTATACATATGTGGCTATTGAGCCCTTGAAATATAGTTAGCCCAATTTGAGATGAGCTCTAATGGTAAAATATGTATATACTGGATTTTATAGACAGTATGAATTAAGAAACATAATATCTTACAAATAAATGTTTTATAATTACTGAGTAATGAAATGATAATATTTTGGTTGTACTGGGTGAAATAAAAATATTAAAATTGATTACAATGATTTCTCTGTACTTTTTAAATAAAACTACTAGAAAATATAAAATTATAAATATGATATTTGGATTATCTTTTAATGAACAGTGTTAATCGATGGCATATTGAAATGACTCAAATCATTCAATATAGATTGATTGCTAAGAACTTATAACTGAAAGTCTGCATAAGCAAGTTTTAAGACCAAGGAACTAGAATACTGAAACAAGAAAAAAAAATACTAGCCATCTAAAACAAGAACCATGTGAGAACTTGAATTCTTTTAATAAGCTTCTTAGTTTGATTCAAAGGCAGCTCAATTTTGAGAACCACTGTTATATAGTCATTTCCAATAAAACTTGTCATGGTCTTCATAAATTTCCAAGATAAGGATATCTGTGAGGACTGTTATAAGAGGAACCTGTACTCCACAGGTTCTCCTTGATTTGGAGCTGAGAGCAAAGCTAGTTAAGCAACTCCTTCATAACTGGGGTTTATAGAAACACTGTCAACTTACAGCAAGAAATGTTTTCTTTAGTGAGATGTCTTTATTCTATGATGAACTCTGCCTTAAATAAAATGAGAATGGGCCCTGTGGACAGAAGTAAAAATTCACAGGAATAAAAAAGAAATTAATATTAGCAATGAGAATGTGGAAAAAAATTTAGGTAACAAAAATGTTATTTACTAAGACAAGAGACAGTATTTGTTGTTTGAGAGAGAAAAACTGCTGTTTTATAGAATTACTTTAAAGCTTTTAACATATGTTTAGTATTCTTAAAAGTATTTTGTTAAGTATACAAAAACTTTTGGAAATAAATTATAAGCTTTTGTTCTCTGGATAAAAATAGTAAAAGCAGATGGGCTAAAAGCTACTGCTGGGGTTATCTTCATCTCGAGAATTTGACAGCATATACACAAATGAATAGGAAAAATAAAAGCTAGGAACAATACATTCTTGTTAGGTCTAAGAAGATTTTACTGTGTAGACCAGATAATCCCTTCTGTATGATTACAGGGGAAATAACTAAGGTGCATAAAGTTACCAGAGTCCTACTCACATCCAGCACTTACCCTAGGGAGTGTGCCTTTGCAAGCAGGCAAGGGGAAGCAAGAGTACGTGACAGGGACAGGAATTCCTCCCTGATTAGGTTACCACTCTTCAATCCACAGAATATCAGCATTTGAAGGAAACTATCTTATCCCTTACCTGATCCAGCTCTTAGCACTATCATAACAGATTTAAAAAAGCATTCTTAATCTTGTTTTTTCCTTTTTTCTCTTTCTTTCTCCTATGTTTATTTTCATTTTCTTTCTTTTTACTTCTCTTTATTTTTTTTCTCCCCTATGATGTTCTAATACCATTCCTTTATTTTCTTTCAGTTTTCCGTTTTACAATTTTTCTTTTTTAAAAAAGTTTTATTTGCCTGACCAGGTGGTGGCACAGTGGATAGAGTGTTGAACTATGACATGGAGGAACCAGTTTCGAAACCTCAAGGTCACCGGCTTGAGCACGGGCTCATCTGCTTGAGCAAGGGGACGCTGGTTTGAGAGTGAGATCATGGACATGAACCTATGTTCGCTGGCTTGAGCCCAAAGGTCACTGGCTTGAGCCCAAAGTCACTGGCATGAGCAAGGGGTCACTTTCTCTTTCTCTGCTGTAGCCCCCCCCCCATCAAGGCACATATGAGAAAGCAACCACTGAACAACTAAGGAGTTACAACAAAGAATTGATGCTTCTCATCTCTCTCCCTTCCTGTCTGTCAGTACTTATCTGTCCCTCTCTCTGATTCTGTCAAAAAAAAAAAAAGTTTTATTTACTGATTTGAGAGGGGAGGAAACAGAGAGAGAAAGACAGTGGAGAAAGAGCAGGAAACATCAATTTGTAGTATTTGCTTCTCATATGTGCCTTGAAAAGGCAATCCTAGAGTTTTGAACTGACGATTTAAGCATTCCAGGTCAATGCTCCATCCAGTGGGCCACCACAGGTCAAGAGTTACAATTTTTCTAATTTCTCTATCTTTCTCTTTTATTCCCTCCTTTCATTTTCTCTTTCTTTTCTTCAGTCTTTTTTATTACTGTCCTGCTTTCTTCCCTCTCCTATTCTTTTCCTTTACATTTCTTTCCTTCATACTTTTTTTTCTTTCCCGTTTTTCTTTTTCCCTTTAATTTTTTTTCTATTTCTCCTTTTTCATTTTTTTTTAATCTGTACTCTTAACTGTTAAAATAAAGCCTGCATGATCAGGATAGTAGAAAACTAAATGATTGAAAGTGTGTGAAATTGACATCTTTCCCACAGTTGGGCAGATAAAATATATTATGCTCACTTTGTTAAAGATGGTGCTGCCCACATGGAAGCCTGTCGCCAGGTGATATTAATGTGTGTTGGGGGTGGGCTGTGGGCAAGCAGGATCCTTGTAGCCTGGGGCTTGGTTTTAGGACTAAGCCTTTCCCACCTCTTTTGATGTGGGGTGGTACAATCTCATCATGCCTCAGATAAGTGACTTTGTATTAGAGACTTCCGTATTTTGTATATTGGATTAAAGGTTTTGATTTCTGCACTATAAAGTGGGGCAGACCGGGAGTTTGCTCGATCTCGGTTCCTGAGATTAGCATTAGAGAGGAGAACAGAGAAAAGCCACGTGGAGGAGGCCAGGAGAAGTAGCCAAGATAGTGGAGTGCTGAGTGAGAAACCAGTATGTGCAGAACTTGTGCAGGAAGAAGGAAGGAGATGGGGAACAGAGGTGAATAAGTCTGGTGAGATAGAAACCTTTGATTCTAGGAAACTCGGATAAGTCAGTAGCTTTGTGAGCACTGAATGAGTGAGTTTTGGAGCCCAGTGTATGTTTTTACTTGCCCGCTGGGTGCAAGATAGGATTAAAAATGTGAACCTGCATGGGCCAGGCTGCTGTAACGGTGGCCATGTATACTGGCTTTACACCCATCCACTTCCAAATCCCTTGAGGTGACCATAGTTTGCTCTTTTTGTACTTATTTTCCTTTGGACTTTGGTAAGAAGACAGAGAGAGTGAGTTTTTTTTCAATTGTTACTGTCTATTTGACCAAAATAGTAATCAAAATGTCTGCACATACAGATCTACTTCAACGTTTTAAAAGCTCCATGAAATACTATTATCTCTATGGAGATGTAGCTTCACAAAGTGCATAAAGATGTTTGTAGGGCCAGTAGCTGCTGAGGTCACAGCCGTTGAGGTGCAGGTTCATATTAGATTTGTACAGACAGTAAAGAAACAGCAAAGTCAAAAACTGGTGGGACATTTCTTTATTCTAGCCTCACAACCGGCAGGCAAGTAAAACATACACAGTGCACCAAAATCCACTCACACATTCTCCGGTTCCACAACCAGCAGAATCTTTTCCAGTTTTTCCTAGAATCAAAGGCCCCCACAAGTGCAGTCACCTCTGGTTTCCCATCTGTACACCTTCTCCCCCATCTTGGCTTCTTTTCCTTCAGCACACTTCCTCCCTGATCTCACTCTTCAAAAATATGGCCTCCTTCTTCCTTCTTCTTCTTCTTCTTCTTAAGACCTTTTGGCGTGAAATGTCTCCTCCAGTAATATTAGCATAACAAAGTTCCTTCCCAGGCAGAAAGGTAATTAGCCATTTCACCTGGCAGTGCAATCACATGGGCAGCAGCCAAGTCACTTTTAACAATAAAAGTGAGCAAACATAAAAATCACATTTTATAAACTTATTTGCACAACAATGCTGTTACTAGAATTAGAGATGTGATTTGGCATGGCACCTATGCTTATGTGGATGAGAAAGGGGTCACATACTAAACCTGACAAGCTCTGTGGTGGCCTACATGGCAACCTTACTGACTTAGAGACCTAAATTAACTACATAGGAATGGTCTCAAATTAAAACTTTCTAGCTAAAAGCGAGTCATAGTGGGAAGTCGTCATAAACCAGTATATTTCTTTTCTTATTTTTTAGATTTTATTTATTCATTTGAGAGAGAGAGAGAGAGAGAGAGAGAGAGAGAGAGAGAAGGGAGGGAGGAGCAGAAAGCATCAACTCCCATATATGCCTTGACTAGGGAAGCCCAGGGTTTTGAACCGGCGACCTCAGTGTTCCAGGTTGATGCTTTTACCAACTGCACCACCACAGGTCAGCCTCCAGTATATTTCTTGACAAAGGTCAATCTTCACCTTCACTGAGACATGTTATTGTTTGTTTGCATCTAAGGTAACATACCTTTGAATGGCAGGGTAATTTCCTTTTTCCACACCCTTCAGGGCACAATCTCTCACCAGGGTATAAAACCAGAAAGCCCCTCATTGTTATTGCTTTGTTGTTAATTGTTAACTGTTAACTATCTTATTCCCATTTATGTAAAACAAGTATTGTCTAATTTGTTTTACTTTCTGTATAATCCAGAAGATCTTTTTCACTCTGACTGCTTTGCTTTCTCCATCTCCCTAATCTATCACCAGTGAATTTCATGTAACCCCCGTGTCTCCCCCTTTCATTCTGATGTGCAAAATAAGTGGTAAAACTGCCATTTTATGGAGCATTTTCTCAATTTGTTGAAATTTTGCTGCTCAGCAATTGTCATAACATTGGCTCAAATAAACTCATAACAATTCTTACAAGGTTGGATGTTTCTTACATTGACACTTACTAGCACTGGACTCCTGAACAAGACCCTTGCTTTCCCTATGTCTCCATTTCTGCATCTGTAAAAAGAAGGTCATAGTTTCTACTGACCAAGATGGCCTTAATGTTCCCCTCACTCTAACTAAACTTTAGACAGGCTTCTTCCTGACTCTAGGCTCCTGAACTTCCTTTCTTAGGTTATTTACTTTACAAAGCTTATAACTAATTTTTTTTTCTCAGCTACTTTGAGATGTAAATCTTTTTAAAAGCCTCTTGCCAGTTTTACAGCAGCAGGAATGTCTTTCTCAAGGTTCCATAATCCATCCCTTTGAAATGTAATCATCAAGAAAGATAACACTCCTTTCTCCCAATCTCTGTGGGAGGGTGAGAGCTTAACTTTAGTAAGGATGCTTTGATCAAGCTGTAAAACTATCTGCTGTCATGAAGATATGAGTTTATTTTTCCTTTGGATAAAGCCAATTAGCAAACACAGATGGCCTATGACTCCCCATTAAAGTTCTCCAGTACTTTTCCCCTAGTTTCCTCTAGTGCTTAACAGCCCACATCCATTGTTTCCGCAGAGGTGAGTTCAGACTGAGTTCTGACATTTTTTCCTGTGTTGTAATATTTTTGAGTAGTCTTCCTTACCTGTTTAGTTTGTCCATTGCAGTTTTCACTTTGACACAACTTTATACAGTTGTTGACAAGGGTAAGTGAGATAGATGTAAAGCATTCACTGCAATAGTTGGTCAATATTATGCTCAACGACTATCAGTTACTGTAACTACCCTAATTGATATAACTATTCCCACATTTGACTGACATATTTATTATTTTAAAAAATGTTTTCACTTTTACAGTCTTGAATGAAAATTCTTCTATATTTAGACTTCCACAATTGTGCAAGTATTTCTATAGCCTATTTTTCTAGATTTATAGGAGAACTGCATTTTAATTTTTAGTACAAATTCAGGAATTGGATTTTCAACTGTAAAGGGAAACCTCAAGAACTGGTATTAGAGGATAGATAGGTTTAGTGAAGGGGAAGTTACACAGGGATTTAAACTGAATTCCCAAACTTCTGTTTGAACTAAATCAGCTATGCTTTTATTTGTTTTATGTATGAAAATTCAAGATAAGTTTTTTTTTTCTGTAAAATAAAAACACTAAGATGTTCTGTTGGTAAAAACATCAACCAAAACCATCCACAAACATTTGTTAGGTGACAGAGTCCAAAAAAAAAAAGTGTTTTAAACAGTATTTTAGAGACCCAGGTGAATGTAAAATTTGATAAATCATGGAAAACTTAAGAAGATGTGCTTGGAATCAGGCACACCTGGTATTCCTAGATATAAATCCTAAATGCTAATCTACTACTTTTGTTGTAATAATGCCTCTCAAACTATCATGTACATCATTGCCAATAAACTGGTTTTATATAGTTTTTATTATCATTATTATGATTAAATGAGAGGTGGGGAGACAGAGAGACAGACTACTGTATGTGTCCCAACTGAGATACTTGTGGCAAGCCCACTAGGGGGAGATGCTATCCCTATTGCTCCATTACTTAACATAGGAGCCATTCTACTGTCTTAAGCGAGGCTATGGTGCCATCCTCAACATCTGGGGTCAACTTGCTAAAATGAGCCATGGCTACGGGAGAAAAAGAGAGAGAGAAAGAGAGAGAGAAGGAAGAGAGGTGGAGAAGCAGATGGTTGCTTCTGCTGTGTGCCTTAACCAGGAATGGAACCTGGGACTTCCACACGCTAGGCCAATACTCTAGCACTGAGCCAACAGGCCAGGTCCTGCTTTAATATAGTTTACTTTAAACTGCTAATGCCCAATTAAATAGCCCTTTCTGTATTATAATCCTTCTCCCTACAACTGTCCTTGTAGAGGTAACAATTGGGAACCAGTGTAGCTCTCATTCTCCCCATCCCAAGTCTGCTGCTCTGACATGGCTGGTGGTCCTTCTCTCAAATTGTGTTCGATCTATTGCTCTATTCCAAAACTCCAAAAACTTTGGTGCACATTAGAATCTCTTAGGAAGATTTTATTATACTTATTCTCAAGTTACACTCCACATCTTTTAAGTCAGAATGTCTGGAAAAGGGCTCCTGGTATCAGTTTTTATATAACCCTAGGTGACTGCAATTTCCACAACTGAGAACCACTGCTCTAATCCATGGAAGACCTGGTTTGGGGCCTACATTGCAAATGTTTTAGCTACCTATTGGCCCTTTCGCTAGTTTTAACTTGTCAATAAACAGATGCAAAGCCTCAATGCAAAAATTAGAGTTCATCTTCCAGCAGCATCCCAGCAGTGCCATCACCACATCCATCCCATCCATTGCAGCACAAGATATAATTTGTTGGGATTTGGGATGGGAGGCAGTACTGGGAAACTATCAGAGAGAAGGTTGTATGTGTAACAGCTTTAAAGGATGGAAAAACATTTTACAGGTGCAGAAATGGAGGAAAATATCAACAAAAAGCATCAAGAGTCAAAGAAAGGGCACGAGTAGTGCTGAAATAAAGAGAATAATATTAGATGTTTTGATGTATCAGTGCTTCGCATAGTCTAAAGAACTGTATCAACATCACCTGGGTAAAGATCACATACCTGCATATCTGAAAGTTCTCAGGGTGTTCCTGGCATTGGACCTTCACCGAAAGGGAAGTAAGATACCATCTCAATAAGAAAATATGGTTAAAATTCACCTTACTTTGCATTCCTTTTTTCCTTTTCTCAGAGTTGCTAGCTCTGCACAACCCCACAGTCGGTATTTGCTGCCCCCTTGTGTAATTTATTGAGAATTACGCTTTTACGTCCCACTCAGTGGCTGTGCATGGCCATGGAAAGCCCATTTCCACGAATCTTGTTCCCAGCAAACAAGGTTGGTAACATTAGAAAGATATTTGGAACATTTCTCTCTTTACTTTTGTATTCCTATAAAAAACTGAATCTCTTCTTAGCTAATTTTAGAAAATCCAATTCTACGGCCTTCTTTTAATTACTTATTTCAGTGGGCCAGGGTAGAAGGTTTTGAATGGTAGGCCTAGGAAAAACTTCTTTTAGGAGTAAAGATTGTGTGCTGGAAATTAATGTGACAGAGGCACACAAGATGGATTGAATGAGGGAAAAGCTGGAGATAAATGGTTAAATTAAACCATTTAATTACACAACAAACTTGGAAGAGTAAAGAAAGAACGAAGTTGAAAGACATTAGAAAACAAGCTTTGATAGAATCAAATGGTTTACTAATATCAGGAGTGTGGCACAGAGAGACTATGTTTTATCTCATGGTAAACATGCCTTTTTTCTAAACTCTATGACAGAAACACTACTCTCAGTTGATAAAAGTTTACTCGACGTGAAAACTCAATGCATTTGAGATGAAAAAAGCTTCTTCAGTGAAAAATTTCAATCTCAGTTCCTGAAGTAAAGACAGCAATGCCTCCAGCAATAAACAGAGATATTTTTACATAAAGATAGCTACTGAACTCTATGCTGGCTCTTCATTTTTCATAAGACATCGTCTCCAAAAGAACTCTAACAGTAAATGTTCCTTATAAGAAATAACGTGAATGTATCAATGAAAATTATGTATAGTTACAAAAGTAATTAATTAATCAGATATATTAGCTTTCATCACATAGTAAGAAAGCCTGTGGGAATGGTGCTTAAGACACTAAATGAGCAATGGGCAGGCTTATCAGCCTGCTGTGTAAGATGTCACTTTGGAGGACTCAGAATCACCTTTGTACACCAGGAGAGTCTTCGGCTTCTCAGCCAGTGCTAATAATAATTGTTCATGTTTATTAAGTGGCTGCTTACTATATGTTAGGCATTCATCAAATCTTAAATGTATTAACTCAATTCTTACTTTAATCCTATGAAATGGTAAGTACTGTTATTATCCCTATTTTATAGCAGAAGACAGTAAGGCATGTAGAGGTTAAGCAATGAACCAAGCTACAGTTAGAATGTGAGGAAGCCAAGATTTGAAATACAACAATTTGACTCCACTGCCCACATTTTTAACCCCAGTATTATTATATTTTAAAATACACTAAGAAAAACATTTGTTTATGTGACATAATGTGGAGATCTAAAAACCTTTAGGATGCTCAAGATCTTAAATGTTTGATGACACTCTTCAAAAATGGTCCAGGAGGAAACTCAGTACCGAAAAGATCTGGGTGCCCTAAAGATCAAGCCAGAATAATGTGGAGCTGGACTGGGAGGAAGGCAGAGGGGTAAATAAAGATTGAGCAGTTAAGAGGAAAAAGTAAAGGAAGAGAAGTAAAGTGAGGAATGTTAGGAAGATACAGAATGACCAAGGAAAATTCTGTGTAGGTGAAAAATAAATATGTTGAGACACCCTTGATTCCATATTTGTACATATGTAGCAGGCTACTAGTAAAACTTCTTTCTGGTAACAGATGATTTCTTTATGTCTTTCCCAGATATTATGGGACTAAGAAATAGTGCAACAAATGTTATTAAGTATGATACTAAATCCTTTGTGTCATAAAGGGATGCCCTGAAACTGGTGGAAATATAGTGCCATAGTAAATAATGAATTAATTAGATTATCTAACAGTAAAATATATTTTTAAAATCAATTCCATAGCTTTAAGGCTATGCATATGCCATTTTATTTTATCTTACACACATAAGAAGAGACTTTAAGGAAAATTGATAGCATAGGTTGTAGGTAGAACAAAAATAATTTGTTAGACGTTTATATGGTTTAACTGACACGGTCACTGATTTCATGATGTTATTCCCTTATGACCAATTAAAAGAGATTTAACATTCTAAATTTGAATTTTCCCCACCAGACTAAAAAAAACACACAATAAAACTATTGTAACTCATTGCATGTGACCGTCTAGATTACCCCTTTTAATTTCATTTCCAAGTAAATACTTTCCTTGGGGAAAAAAAATGCTTATTAGCAAACATTATTATATTAAACATTTTTTAAAGGTGTTAATCATGAGACGTCCTCACTTCTGCCTTTTCCTCATAGTTATCATTAATAAAGTATTGGTATCATTTGACTTTTTATGAATAATTGAGTTAATTGTATAATGATTAATTTTTTGATAGCTAAAATTATGATAAATTTTATCTTAACTTGAAACCATACATGTTATCAGTGTATTAATGACAGTTTAGAAATTGTAGAGTGCAATATAAAAGCATTACTAATTAAGCATCAAGATACCAGTTCCTAAGAAACAGCATGGTTAATTCTAAATTATAATAGCACATATAGTTTTTAATATGTGACAGATACTCTCTTAGCAACTTTATACCTTTTTACATATATAATGCTTGTAACAACAATAAGAGGTTAGTATTCATATCTCTCCATTTTTACAGGTGAAGAAACCGAGGCAAAGGGAAGTTAAGCAATGTGCCCAATGTCAAACAGCTACAAAACAGCCAGGCAATCAGGCTCCTGAACCCATGCTTTTAACCACTATACTGTTCCACATCTTATCTGAAAGAATCTGGAAAAGAAACATCTTAGGAGCAGGAGTCAGATGCCAGTTAGGATTCTAGTTTTCTTCCCTTCATGAATAATACAGCGATTGCTTTTTTTCTTCAGAGAATGTGTTTGCTCAAAATGCAGTATAACTATATTTTCTGCTACAGCCGACCTTTGATACTGTCTATACATAATTTTGAGCTTTCTAAATATAATGATGTGACTTGGCGTTGAGTATCTAGCAGGGTGTCATTTAAATTCTAGGTTCTTTCTTGAACTGATACTTTTTCTTTCCCTTTGAAAGTTGCTGGGTGTCATACAACCCTGTAGGGTACCAAATAAATTTTCTATTTTATGCATTCTTTAAAATGCAATAAATTGTTTAAATACTTAAATTTAACTACTAGGAAGACAGTGCCATCTTTTAGTTCAGTACTGTTGCTATATTAAATATGTGACAGATCTGAATGACCATACCCATAAACTGTTATATTTTATTTCTTACAAATTTATCAAATTTACAATAAAACTGGTTTGTGCCTTAGATAAATATAAGACCAAAAGGAGAATTGCTTAATGTTCGTACAAAATACACAAAAGACACTGTGTTTTAGTTTTAAATTCTTTGACAACTATCTTTAAAATTCATTATAGTTCAACCTGAGTATGAATCTCCTTTGCTGAATTAAGAAGGATGAATTCAAATAAAATGTCTTGGTTAACTTTGTTTGTGAACTGTATTTTTTGAGGGAGAATATAAAAGCAAATCTCAGATAACAATATGAAGTAAATGCCAGTGTTCGTTTTGGATTCAGTCCAAATTTTGCTCATTTTTTTTTTTTTTTACATTCATCTTGCGCTTAGCCTGTTTAAGCAAAACTGTCAAGTTACTTTGTCTTAAGCTTACAAATGTTTCCTGGCTTTGTTTGGTAACCCATTCAGGCTTTTCCACATACTTTTCTTTTAAAATGTTCTTCTTATCACATCAAAGTTTGTATGTAGCAGGTTCACCTGAACTTAGCTTAGCTGTTAAGGGAAAACATTTTACCAATTAAACTTATTATTTAAGATGTGATCAATGACTATAAAATGCTTAGTATCTCAGCCTTCCCAGAAGTATTTGCAATTTAAAAGAGCCATGTTTTAACCTAAAGGAATTTCTAATAGTTGAATTACACCAACATCTTTGGCAAGGGAAACATTTTTCATGCACTACATATACATAACAACCCTCCAGAAAAGAACCCAAAAGATGGTTTCTCTTATAAAGTGGAGCTTCATATTAACTGGGGACATTTTATTGAGATTTTTCAAGAGGTTGGAGTAAATGATAAAATCTTTGAGTTCTTATATCTTTGAGAATGCTTCTCTTTTACTTTTAAAATAAACAACATCCTAGTTGGATATAGAATTTTATACTCTACAACTTGTAGATTTGCTCCATTGTTTTCTTGAATGCAGTGTTAATGAAAATTTTGTGACCTGTGATTTGGTTTCATTTTATTTTATTTTGCTTTGCAAATAATCTATTTTTTTTACCTGAATACATGTTAATCTCTTTCTCTGTTCTTGAAATTCAATAATTTTATAAAGATATGTCTTGTTCTTAACAATTTACTAGTGTTTTCCTAACAACCCTTCTGATCTGCAATGTCTAAGTTTTTCAGAAAAGTTTTATTTTCTTTTATCTTGCAATTTATGGATAATTTATTTTCCACCTTTCAAAGATACCAATTATAAAATGTGAGACCTCCACTGTTTCTCTTGTATATCAATCGTCATCCTTTCATTATCGATTCAATTGCCAGAACTGCCTCTGACTACCTGTGTGGCCTTTAGCAAGATTCATACCCTCTCTGAGCCACCAATGAAAATTTAGCAAAAAATAGTATTTGCATGGCAGGTTTGTTGTGAATTTTGAATAATAGAATTGTGTAAAGCATTTAGCACATGACCTATAGCTACTATTAATACTAGCTATTGTTATTCAAGACTTCAAACACATATGTAAGAAGAAACCTAAAACACTGATTCAAAAGAATATATACACCTCTACGTTCATTTCAGTGTTATTTACAATATTCAAGATGTGGAACCAGTGCACATGAATAAAAAAACACTGTGGTACATTTGCACAATGGAATATACCATGGCCATAAAAAAATTGCAATCTTACTTTTGGCTATGATATGGATGGACCTGGAGAGTATTATGCTAACTGAGATAAACCAGTAAGACAAGGACATGTACCATATGATTTCACCTATATGTGGAATCTAATGAACAAAATAAACAGTAAAACAAACAAACAAAGACTTCAAACTCAAAATTGAGAGCATTGGATATTTATTACACTTGTCAAGGCAGGATAGGATACTCAGATTGGAAACACTCTCAACAAAAAGTATTTACTTTAACATTCCAATTTATAGGAAGATAAATGAATAAAGAAAAGCCTCATTTTTCAAGAAATCTGGTTAGTCTTTATTCAAATGACATTTACCTTAATATTATCTTTTAAAACGAATTTTTCATTGCCTTTTGCATCCCTTCTTTGTAAGCTCTTCAGAAGCTGTGAAATTAAAAACTCAGAAGATATAAATGCTCTAACATGCTGAGACACTCAACATTGTTAGCCACATCTAGTCACATGAGTTTAAGGTGAGATGGCAGTCCTTGAAGCCAGAGAGAAGTGTTAGTGAATCACAGAGTAAAGATGAATAATTAAATGGTATTTCAAACACAGACCCAAATTAGTTTGGATAGCTAGAGTACCGTGTAAAGTATTAAAAGAATTGGGTTTTCTGTCCTTCTTTAAACAGTTTCTTGAGTAATTGCCTTCTTGGTCCCACAGCTGCATATCTGGCATAGGTGATGAACACCTAATTGAACTTAAGTTCTCTCTGTCAATTTTGACAATAGCCTGGTGAGAAGTTTATTGGAAAGAAATCTCAGCGTTTTAGCCCTGGAATTCGTGAGTGGAAGTATTTACGCATAAAATTTTCAGAGATGAGTTAAAGTCATGATACATCAAGGTCAAATAGGGAACTGCTTCAGTGACTATAATCAGGAAATTTTCTACATGTTGTTATGAGCTCTGGGCTCTACTAACTACTCTTATTCTCCTTTTATGGCTTCTACTTTTATCTATGTATTTACTTTTGTAGTTTTTTGGGGTAAGAGTAGAGATCATTCTGAGAGAAGAATTTTATTTTCCTCTGCAGATCATATTTCCTGAGCTAATATATATCTTTGATTTAACATTGGAAAATCTATAGATTGAAAGCTCCATAAGTATCACAATTATATCTTTCATACTTATATATGCATTAATAATACTTAGCATATTGCCTGGAACCGAGTATACACTCAGTAAATACTGAATGAATGAGTAGGTGAGATTAAGGACTCTGTGATATGTACCTCTCATCATTCTGTGAGATTCATATATAACCCCTAATACCATCTGTTTTGAATAAATAAACTTGTTTACTCCCTGATGTAGTAATTTTTTTTTTTCTAGGAAGAGTTGATAAATCATAGGTCTATTTTAGCAGGACATAGCATAGACATTTTCTATCATAATGTGGAAAGTAAAGTGTATTAACAATTTGAATTCATGTAAATTTAATTAATGCTTTGATATGGTCTTAACCTCAGTTTCTTTAAAGTAAAACCAGAAACAAGGGTTTACTTGGGGCTGTGATTCAGGCAGCAGAAGTGTGGGATAAAGAGAGTAAAATAGGGATGAATAGAAAGTAAGCTCACTTGACTAGGTGATGGCACAGTGGATAGAGCATCAGACTGAGACATAGAGGACACAGGTTTGAGACCCTGAGGTCACCGGCTTGAGCGTGGGCTCGCCAGTTTGAGCGTGGGATCATAGACATAACCCCAAGGTTGCTGGCTTGAGCAAAGGGTCACTCGCTCCACTGTAGTCCCCTGGTCAAGGCACATATGAAAAAGCAGTCAATGAACAACTAAGGTGTTGCAATGAAGAATTGATGCTTCTCATCTCTCTCCCTTCCTGTCTGTCTGTCACTATCTGTTTCTCTCTCTGTCTCTGTCAGAGACATATATATATGTCTCAGAGAACATATATATATGTTCAAGGACACCGTATCAAGGAGTCCACTCCTCCTATGGATGACTGGTTGTTTGCTCCTATGAATCTTGTGAGGAGACAGGAAATGTTTTTCATAATGGTCCACTCAAGAGAAGAAAGGGAATTTCATTCCTTGCTGGTCAAGGATTGCCCTATGATGGTTTAACTTTCTGAACTTTCAGGTTGCACTTGTGCAAGCAATAAGAAGATTCTCATCATGGCCTGTACTGTGGTATCAGAGAAGCACAGACCAAGAAGCAAAGAGGTATTTAGTGCAAGCTTAAGGTGAGGTGCTGTCTGGTTTCACCTGCACCAAGATGATCAGAGTCTGTAGGGAACTGGTTACCACAGATGTGGTTGGAATAAGACGTGAGGCTGAGAGATTTGAAGTAGTGCACAAGAGATGTTGCATGCAAATATTAAAATTACTTATCACTTATAAATCTCTTATAAATATACCTTAAATAATGTGTCATCACTGAGGCTCAAAAGAATACTTAGGTTGTAGTGCAATCTGTGAATACTGTCGCTGTTTCTAAATTACACAAACTTCACTCTGGTGGTTTGCTATGAGTAGAGCTTCAAGACTAAATTACAAGATAATATTCAATGAGAATATATTTTAAGGGAAAATATGAAAAAAAAAGATGTAAGGTAATTTGGAATTTATAGGAGATAAAGACACCTTTCTCGCTTAACAAAACCAACAAGATTTTTTCTAGAAGTGGGTCTATTTGCAGGTACTTAATTGAAATAATATTTTTATCTGAAGATATTTGTGTTTAATATGATTTTAAACTTTTTTCTCAAAACTTGACACTTTGATAACCCAGTGTTCTTGCAAAATAAAGTTAGACCCACTAATATTTAAAGTCAAATCCACAAAGTAGATGACTTGTTCCTTCTATTACCTGGATAAGGTTGCTCATAGAAACCTTTCACCTGTAATGTCAAACAGTGCTAGAATAAATGCACTCAAATCATAATGGCTAATAAAGAAATTTAGCCTGATAATTGCTATCAAAATTCACCATCAGAATGTCTGTGCTCCACAATATATTTTTTCATTATGGTCAAACCTAGATGAACCATTATCAAGTAGTTTTCCTCATTTAAGTCTAATCCACTGACATAATTTGACCTAAAGTATTGATATTAACTCAGATCCAGGAGCACTGAGCTGCTTTAATTTTTATTCTACTACTTAAGATGCTCTTCAGAGTGCATTCAAGCAACAAGAGAGGCATATACAAATTTGGCTTATTCCTAAAAATGTCATGTTATACTTCCAAAAAAAAAATACCAATGTTCTTGTGGTCTGTGACTAACTTTTTCCCTAGAACTTACTGGTGAATTTGTCTATTAGCTGAAGATCAACATCAATATGTAAGTTATATACTCAGACAACCAGTCCCCAGGGATGTGGCAAAATACATGTACTGAGGGAGCTACAGTTTTCTTTGGCAGGCTGTGTAGGAATTTGAATCCCCAGATAGATATGCATTTCTCTCTTCTGGCAGTTTTAAGATCAAGTACATGACATGAAATGATTTAGTGTTCATGCATTTGCAGCAGATTTTGTATATGGAAGGTGATTTCCTTGGTGGCGCTGTGATTCCTCTCAGCTTAATTGAAGAAATATAAATAGTCAAGACCTTTATAACTCACCATTCTACTTAAAAATTAAAATAATAATAAACAAAATATTTGTGAAAAACAATGAAAGAAGGAACAATTATGTGGTGTATTTAAGCTATAAAACAACCAATTAAATAAAGTTGTGGTGCATAATGAAAAGAAGATACAATATGGAGAAAAAAATATGTTGACTTTTTTTTTTTGGTCTACCAAGATTGGCTACACTGTCATGTGGTGTCAGCAAACTCCAAAATCTCAGTGGCTTCAATAAAATAGCAAAGGTTTATTTATTGCTATTGTTAGTTATCCAATGCAGGTTTACCACAGGATGAGGAGCAGGAGGTTTAGGAACTCTTATCTGTTCCATGTAACCTTCATTCATGCTGATAGAAGCTCCATCAACTTAAAATGCTCTCATCTTAATATAAAACTCCTGGGCACACTGAAACATGGGAAGACAAGGCTGGAGAGTTGAGCAAAAGCATTTCAGTGCTTATCTCTGAAAGTGGCAAGTCACTTTTGATCTCATTACATTAGGAAGATCTAGTCATATGGCCTATTCTAATTTCAAGGAGGTGGGAAGTATAATCTTCTGTATACTGGAATGAAAAGAAAACTGAATCTATAGAAAAGTGCTAGTAATGATTGTCACAATTTTTATCATGACTATCACTTTTGCATATCATTGGAAAAATGACTTAACCTTTCTGAGTCTGTTTCTTCACTGTAAAATAGGAATAATAAAATTTACCTTGGGGTAATTATAAGTACTGAATGATATAAATATTTTTAAAATATTGAACAGAGTGTCCTGCACATAGCAAATATTTGATAAATTATACTCATTTTAGGTAAAATAGTCAACTCTTACACTCTTGAATTATCCAAGATTGTTATCTCTACCAACAAGACTCCTTATTTTAAAGACAGTTATTCCCATTATGGTCTGTTGAACCTGAAAATGTTGATGTTTATACTTGTCTCCATTTAGACCCACTAGAACTAGGGAAAGATAATTTATAATTAATCAAATTATTGTTACTATCGGTATAACTATTATTGTATGTTCAACATAGCAAAGACTGTTTACAGAACAAATCTATTTATATAAATAAATAATTTTTAATACAAGTAATATTTATGGTTAGTATGCATATATGTTTTTGTTGATTTGGGAATACGTAGTTTGGATTTATGATTTCTTTAGTTTAATGCATCTAGCTTGTCTTTGTCTTATATTGTCAACATCTGGTAAGTTATTATACCTATCATTTCTTTTTCTAAAAGACTTTATTCATTTTAGAGAGAAGAGAGAGAGAAGAGGGGAGGAGCAGGAAGCATCAACTCCCATATGGGCCTTAACCAGGCAAGCCCAAGGTTTAAAACCAGCGACTTCAGCATTCTAGGTCAACGCTTTAACCACTGCACCACCACAGGTCAGGCTATCATTTCTTTATACTGCCTCAGAGCTCTTAAAATGGTAATGTACTTATGATGGGGGTCTAATATTCATTGACTGACTACTGATTGTGTGGCTTCTAGGTTTTTAATTAATAAAACTAATGTGCACTGTATTAATTTTATTGAGACAAGTCATTTTGATAGATACATTCCTAAAATGAGGTGCATATAGCTCTGCCTTTTAAACAAAGGATAATGGAAATAGCTTTTGACAATCTTCACCATTCTCTCACATTAAAACAACTCAAATTTACCTACCATGTATATCTATATGACCTAAGATGTCTCTGCAGCTTTGATCTCTCTTTTGAACTCCAGGCTTATATTTCTAACTTCAACAGGTTATCTTTGTAAGACTATCTCTATCTTCTGTCACCTACAATTCATCATGGACAAAGTTGACTTTATTATCTTTGTTCATAAACCAAGTCCTGTTTTTCTTCCTTTACTTTTCCTTATCCATAGTCTAATCCATAAGCTTACAACCATCTTTGACATTGTCCACCCTATTCTTTACATCCAATTAGTAACCCAGACCTATTGATAATATTTTCTGAATATGGCTTATATCTCTCCTTATTTCTACACCTTTAGTTAATCTGTTGTCAATGAAACAACCACAATCCTCCCCTAAATAGATTCTTAGATTCTTACCTCTATTCTTTCCCTCTTCAAATCATGTTTCACACCATTACCAGAAAAAGCATGTTGTGTTTTTTTTAATAGTTTTTTTTAATGACACATTAAACATGTGTTCTGGATACAAATCTGTGCTTCTTATCAAATAGCATCAACAACTTGCTTTCAAAATGTTTTTCCACCTTTTGGATTATACAATGATTTCCTTTGTAGAGTTCATTGAGCTAGCCAGAGTCCAACTTAAAGGCCAAGACCTGTATAACCATCATATTTCATACTTCAAGACTAAATGAAATGAACATTTCCTTAATTTCAAGACAAGAATGAAATGCCACACCATGCTGCATAATCTGGTTCCCTGTGTGGCCTCTGAGTGGCTAAATAATGTAAACTAGAAGTATTATATTAGGTCTTCATGATATGAACTTGACCTATAATATGCCAGGAAGATAAAACCCATTCTCTTCTCCTTTCTGCCTTCTTAAGACTGCTCCAAAAAGCAGGTTTACTTTTCAAACATTATGGAAATGTTTAGCAACAGAAGTGCCAAGAAAACCTACTGAGAACAACCAGCTGTGTCTCTTTAAAGCACCAACCCCACAATGAAGCAGAAACCAGTTTATACCTTTCTCTGTTCACTTCTTATTTTATTTTTTTTTTTTACTCTTAAATCCTTGGTCTTGCCCTCCCAAATAAAGCTTCAGCACATTAATCTAGCTTTGAGCCCTGCTGACAGGGAATCAATGTTAAGACACATAGAGAAAATACCATAGTAGAGGAGTAGACAGTAAAAAGAAAGTCTGCCCGCTGAAACAAAGCCTTTATTCTAGATCCTCATTTTCCTGCCCCAGAGACATTCACTATTACCGGTATTTCTGCATCCCTCAAAATACAGTCTAAAAAAATAAGCACATGCATGAATATTTTATACATACAAACATATGAATAGCTTCCTTATTTATTTATTTATTTATTTATTTATTTATTTATTTATTTATTTTTACAGGGACAGAGAGAGAGTCAGAGAGAGAGATAGACAGGGACAGAAAGACAGGAGTAGGGAGAGATGAGAAGCATCGATCATTAGTTTTTCGTTGTGGCACCTTAGTTGTTCATTGATTGCTTTCTCATATGTGCCTTGACTGTGGGCCTTCAGCAGACTGAGTGACCTCTTGCTCGAGCCAGAAACCTTGTGTCCAAGCTGGTGAGCTTTGCTCAAACCAGATGAGCCCATGCTCAAGCTGGCGACCTCAGGATCTCAAATCTGGGTCCTCTGCATCCCAGTCTGATGCTCTATCCACTGTGCTACCGCCTGGTCAGGCATTAATAGCTTCCTTTTTACACAAGCAAAAACAGAATATGCACATTGTACTTTGTGTTTTCAAAAAATGAACTTTCCAAAACAAATCCTATCATGACACTCAAACATAGAAGCTTCTGGAGATGGCTTCTCATTGCCCCCAAATAAAATTCAAATTCTTATCATTGAAAACCCTTCATATCCTGGCCCTAAACTATAATGACCACTATTCCCATTTAGACTCCAGAAATAATATGGCCACTATTTAGCCATACTCAGTGACCTTTTGTTCCCTGACAAGCAGTGCTCTCATATGTCCATACGTTTGTTCATGCTGTTCTATTTACACAAAATATTCTTGCAATATGGAGATGTTGGATGATTAAATAAGCCATTAAATCATTGCAGTCAAATAATGACTAGATTTTGATGTTCTCTTTAAATGGTAGATTTTTTCCCCCTCTTCTGTGTAGGTAGATACCAGTTTTCACAGCTGTGGACATTTGTTTTAAACAGCATCTATCTCAGAAATGGCTGCATATTCTAAGGCAAGGTTGGCATAGTGTTTTCAGAGGAAATAAAATAACCAAAATAAGTAAAATGATAACTAAAAGTTTCTATAAAGTACTACTCTTCTAAGAGTATAAGACAACTTGTTTGTTCATTACTTGCTGTTTTTGGGTGATTGATTTTATTCTGGCTTTCAGTTATGTCCCAGGTGATTGTATTTGTTACAAAACTGATAGGTGGATAAATGTTACTTTTCCTTAAAATTTTCAAAATTCTAATATATAGCACACACACACACACAGTACAAAGAAAAGAAGGAGTCATTCACTTAAATTGCCTTTTCTCTTCCCTGGATGTGGAAATATCATTAGGCATTCAAAAATCTGAATGCTCATCAACACCCTTGGCATTCTATATGAAAAATTAGAGTCAGACATGCAGAAGTACTTACTAGAACTTTGAAGCAGAGGTTATGTGATATTTATACAAAGTTATTAAAAGTAAATAAAGAAGATTCTGAGATGGCTGCAGAGTAGATGAATGCTACAGTCACCTGCTCCTGGCCAGAACTGATTTACAGTTAATACATCAAGAATTTAGCCAGAATAAGCAACTGAAGACTAGCTGGATTGAAAAATAGCAAGGATTTACAGAAGAAGCTACATAAAGACTGATAAGAAGGGTGAAGGTGGAAAGGGCTAGCCCTTGTACGTATGTGTAACATCTGAAAAGCCCTAATGATATTGTAGCAACAGAACTACTCCCCACCCCAGGAGAGTGGGGTCTCAAACTCATGCTAGCATCCTCAACCCAGAACAACAGGGATGGGAAAAAGAGCCCACATAGTATCTGGTGGTGACCCAGATGCCATCTTTCCAAGTACTAGCACTCCTATTATTTCAGAACCAGCCAGGGGTGTGCAGCCATCTCCAACTGCTGGTATGACCACTCTGCTATGCTTCATCTGAGCGTGTCTTTTGAGGCACACTTTATTTCTGGGGAGGCTTTTAGTGGAAACCTAAACAATGACTAAACAGAGTGGCCCTGGCAAGAGGTCTAGTCTCCCCCACCCCAGCAGAGTTGTCTCCAGAGAAGGTTTTGTCTGAAAACCAAACTGGAGCAGGGGTGATTGGAGGTTTTTCAGGGGTACAATTCTTATTTCTCTGCAAGCACAGCCCTTGTTAAACCAGGAAGAGTAAGAGGCCCCAGCTCCCCTTCTCAGGCTGGCAAGCACTAGGGAGAAAGTTGGTGGGGTCTTAGAAAGAGAGCATGATGTTTTGAGAGAGCTTTGTGACTCTAGCGTCAGGACTTTAGGACATGGCCTTGCCCACAGTGAGTATATAGAATGCTGAGAAAACTTAAAGCCATGCAATGCCAGGCCTTTCCGCTACTTTTCTGTCAGGGAAGCTTTAAGCTAGGAACCAGACAGGTAGGAACTAGGATGTATGGAGGCATTGCAGGAGTGCAACTTATATTTCCCCATAAGCACAACTTCTGCTATCCCAGGAAAGGAAAGAGGTCCTAGCTCCTCTTCTATAGTCTGGTGTACACTATCTCCAAAGAAGTAAAGTTGGTGGGGCCTTGGAAACATAGCATCATGCATTGGAGAGTAGAGTACTCTACAGAGAACCAGGGCTTTCTGAGCCTGTCACCCCAGGGAAGCCTGGGTCTGGGAGCCAGATAGGTGGGTGCAGAGGTGTGTTGAAATTTCACAGTGTGTGGAGTGACTCTTGCCTCACCTGAAAGCTCAGCATAAGCTACTCTAGGAAGGCAAAGAAGTGTTCTTCTCAAGACTGCTAATATTGCATGTTATTAAGTAGTGAATGGGTTAACAGTGAGATCAATGAATAAATAAAAAATTTCCTTGAAACAAATGAAAAAGAATATACAACAACCCCATATCTATGGGACAGAGTGAAAGCAGTCTTGAGACTGAAGTTCATAGCATTACAGGCATCCCTAAAGAAGCAAGAAAATTTTCAAATAAACAATTTAATCCTCCACCTAAAAGAACTAGAGATAGAACAACAAATAAAGCCCAGAATAAGTAGAAGGAAAGAAATAATAAAGATCAGAGTGAAAATAAATGAGATAGAGGCTAAAAAATCCCCACAAAATATCAATGAAACCAAGAGCTGGTTCTTCAAGAAAGTAAGCAAGATTGATGAACCTTTTAGCAGACTCACCAAGAAAAAAGGAGAAAGGATCCAAATAAATAAAATTAAAAATGAAAGAAGTAACAACTGACATCAGAGGAATACAAAGGATGGTAAGAAAATGTTATGAAGACCTATATGCAAAAAATTAAATAACCTAGGCAAAATGGATAAATTTTTAGAAACATACAGTTTTTCAAATCTGAACCTGGAAGAATCAGAAAACCTAAACATACCCATAAAACAAATGAAATTGAAAGAGTTATCAAACAACTACCAGGAAACACAGCTCCTGAACCAGATAGTTTCACAGGTAAATTAAAAAAAATATTCAAAGAAAAACTAATACTAGTCCTTCTCAAGCTAATCCCAAAAAAATAATAGGAGGGAAGACTTCCAAATGCCTTTTATGAAGCAAACATTATCTTAATTCCAAAACTAAGTAAAGACACTACAAAGAAAGAACACTTTAGGTCAATATCCCTGATGAACATAGATGCTAAAATTCTCAACAAAATATTAGAAAACTAGATCCAGCAATGCATTAAAAAAATCATACACCATAATCAGGAGGGACTAATTCCAGGGAAGCAAGGCTGGTACAATATTTGCAAATCAATAAACATGATTCATCACATAAAATGAAAGGTGAAAATCATATGATCATACAAAAAATGGAAAAAAATATTTGATAAAATCCAACACGCATTGATGATCAAAACTGTCAACAAAATGGGAATACAGGGAACATATCTCAACATAATCAAATCTATACATGATAAACCAACAGCCAGCATCATACTCAATGGGCAAATACTAAAATCAATGCCCATAAAATAAGAAACAGGGATGTACACTTTCAGCACTTTTATTCAACATAGTACTCAAGGTCCTAGCCACCGCAATCAGACAAGAAGAAAAAAATAAAAAGAATACAAATTGGAAAGGAAGAATTAAAACTATCATTATATGCTGATGACATGATACGGTATCTAGAAAACCATAAAATCTCCACCAAAATACTACTAGACCTGATAAATGAACTCAGCAAAGTGGCAGGATATAAAATTAATATTTAGAAGTCAGTGGCATTTTTATACACCAACAATAAACTCTCAGAAAGAAAGAAAACAATCTACTTCACTATTGCACAACAACAAAAAAAATAAAGTACTTAAGAATAAATTTAACTAAGGAGGTAAAAGATTAATGCTTGGAAAATTAAAAGACATTGAAAAAAAAATCGAAGAAGATACAAACTAGTGGAAGCATATATCATGGTCATGGATAGGAAGAATTAACATCAATAAAATGTCCATTCTACCCAAAACAATTTATAGATTCAATTCAATTTTTATTAATATATCAATGGCATACTTCACAGATCTAGAAAAAATATTCTAAAAATTTATAGGAAACCAAAAAAAGAACCCAAATATTTTCATCAATCTTGAAAGAAGAACAAAGTACAACAAAACAAACTTCCTGTTATCAAGCTATACTACAAGGCCATTGTACTCAAAACAGCCTGGTACTGGCATAAGAATAGGCATATAGATCAATGGAACAGAACAGAGAACCCAGAAATAAACCCACATCTTTATGGTAAATTGATATTTGACAAAGGAGGCAAGAGTATAATACAATGGATTAAAGGCAATCTCTTCATTTAATGGTGTTGGGAAAATTGGACAAGTATATGCCAAAAAAATGAAACTAGAGTACCAACTTTCACCATTCACAAAAAGAAATTCAAAATGTATAAAAAAACTTAAATATAAGTAAAAAGACATAAAAATTTTAGACGAAAATCTAAATTTGAATATCTCTTTTAGCAATATTTTTGCCGATATATCTCTCCACAGGAAAGTGAATAAAAGACATAATTAACAAATGGGACTATATCAAACTAAAAAAGTTTTGCACAGCACAAAACAGCATGAACAAAATAAAAAGACAAACCACTCAATGGGAAAACATATTCACTGATATGTCTGATAATAGCTTAATAAAAAAAATTGTTAAAGAACTTATAAAACTCAACACCAGGAAGGCAAAAAATCCAATTAAAATAGGGGCAAAAGAACTGAATAGGCATTTCTCCAAAGAGGACATACAGATGGGCAATAGGCATATAACAAAATGTTTAACATCACTAATTATCAGAGAAATATAAATTAAAACCACAGTAAGATATCACCTCATACCTGTCAGAATGGGTTCATTAACAAAACAACACACAATAAGTGCTGGCAAGAATGTGGAGAAAAGGGAATCCTCCTGCACTGCTGGTGGGAATGAAGACTAGTGCAGCCACTGTAAAGAACAGTATGGAGTTTCCTCAAACAAATTAAAAATGGAACTGCCTTTTGACTCAGCTATCCCACTTTTAGGAACATATCCTAAGAATCCCAAATCACTGATTCAAAAGAAGATATGCACTTTCATGTTTATTACAGCATTGTTTACAATAGCCAAGATCTGGAAACAGCCCAAGTTTCTGTCAGTGGACGAATGGATTAAAAAGAAAAAGCAGTGGTGTATACACACACACACACACACACACACACACACACAGTGAAATACTATGCAGCCATGAAAAAGAAGAAAATATTACCTTTTGTGACAGCATGGAAGGACCTGGAGATTATTATATTAAGTGAAATAAGCCAGGTAGAGAAAGACAAATATTAGATGATCTCACTTATATGTGGAATCTCATGAACAAAGTTAACCAAGGAACAAAATAGAGGCAGAGGCTGGTCACAGGGAGCAAAGGGACACCTGTAGAGGGAAGGGGGATAATGAGATGCAATCAGATTAGTGAAATTATATATACATAATACAGAAATACAGGTAACAGGACAGCAAATCTCAGAGAGAAGGGTGGAGGGAGTTAGGGGGAGTGGGACAAAGGGAGTGTAAATAGGGACACGGGAGTGAGGGTCGAGTGTGTTATATTTAGTGGGACACTTGAATCCATGTTAACAAAATAAGTTAAAATTAATAAAAATTCTAGAAGAAAACATAGGCAGTAAAATCTCAGACATTTCTAGTAGCAATATTTTTGCCAATCTATCTCCTCAGGTAAGTGAAACAAAGTAAAAAATAAACAAATGGGACTAAAATCAAACTAAAACAACTTTGTACAGCAAAATATACCATCAACAAAATGAAAAGACAACACACTGTATGGGAAAACATATTTGCTGATTTATCTGACAACAGGCTAATAACAAAAATTTATAAAGAACTCATAAATCTCAACAGCCAGAAGAAAAACAATCCAATTTAAAAAATGTGCAAATGAACTAAATAAAAACTTCTACATAAAAGAAATACAGATGGATAAGATGTATGAAAAATTGTTCAACGTCACTAATAAACAGAAAGGTGCAAATTAAAATCACAATGAGATGTGCCCTCACACATGCTAGAATGGCTATCATCAACTAATTAACACACAGCAAGCGCTGGTGAGGATGTAGAGAAAAGGGAACCCATATGCATTGAATGTGGGAATGCAGACTCGTACAGCCACTGTGAAAAATAACACAAAGTTTTCTCAATAAATTAAAAATGAATCTGGCTTTTGATTTAGGTATACTACTTCTGGGAATATAACCTAAGGATCCCTTCATACTAATTCAAAATAAGATATGCACCCCCATGTTTATTGAAACATTATTTACATAATCAAGATCTAGGAACAGCTGAAGTGTCTATCAGTGAGTGAATGGATAAAAATGTTGTGGTACATTTACACAATATAATACTACTTAACTCTATAAAACAAACAAACAAACAAATAAACAAAAACCCCAAACAAAAAGAAACAAACAAACAAAAAACTCTTACTTTTTGTGACAGCATGGATGGGCCTGGAGATCATTATGCTAAGTGAAATAATCCAATCAGAGAAATACGAATACCATATGATTTCACTTATATGTTGAATTTAATGAACACAATAAAACTTAAGAACAAAGTAGAAACAGAGATATAGACATATGGAAGATATGGACAGCAGTCAGAGAGAAGGGTGGTGAGGAGACTGGATGAAAAAAGGTGAGGGGATTAATATATATATTGATCTACCAGAAAGATCTGTCCATTTTTGGAATTAAAACAAAATACAAATTTTTCTTACCATCAATAAACTTTATTAAATAATATAATTGCCATTATTATTAATGATTTCTTGCCAGCGTGAGGGCAATTTGTATAATCCCATTTTTGAAAAATGTTTTATCTTTTGATGCGAAAAACTGAACCACTGCTTGTTTGATATCTTCTTCATTTTTGAATTTTTTGCCCTTCAAAAAATTTTGTAAGGACAAAAGCAAGTGATAGTCGGAGGGTGCTAAGTCTGGGGAATATGGTGGATGTGACAGACATGCTTCTGTAGCATTTCTTCCTTGTTAAAATTTGTAAAAATTACAGTGGTGTAAACAAACTTTATCAGCAGCCATGGGTACACTATCGCTTCACACATAAGACTAACGTGAATCAACTTTGTTTTAGTTAATTTGCTACGTCAGTATGTATACATTAAGTGGCAAAAATAGAGAGGCACACATGTGCCAAATAAACGTGCATATGTGTCGAAACTTGTGATAGAAACGAACAGAACTTTCCAGTAGACTATATATATATATATATATATATATATATATATATATATATATATACACACACACACACACACACACACACACACACACACACAGAACACATAGCTACAGACTACAGGGTGACAATGGCCAGAGGGAATGGGGGGTAGATGTAGGGGGAAGAAGGCCAAGGGGAAAAATGTGGTGGAAAGAGAGTTTGCTGGATGTGGGAGATACACCATGTGGTGTGTAGATGGTGTTAAATTGAGTTTTACACTTGAAACCTATGGTTAGGAAAACCATGTCTTCCCAATAAGTTAAAAGAAAATTTAAAATAAAAAAATAATAATAAAAACCAAAATAAAAACTAACTGAGCACATAAAAATAAAAGAAATTTAAGTTTTCAGAGTTTTGGGGTTATTTTAAGTTTGTCCACATGAAGAAGAAAACAAAGCTTTGAACTTTTCAAAAGGAAGAAGTTATATATGCATGAAGTATTGATTTATCCTTCTTGATTCAGGTCTTTCAGAATACCAACATTGTTTAATGTGGCTCCATTTGTTTATAATGCATTAAAGGGCATCCTAAATTTTTTCTCATACCTTAAGGCACTTAGAAATAAAAATCTCCGAGTAATAAGTTCTTCTTAAGAACCAGCTTCTTGTTTGCTTTTCTCTGCAATCATTATCCACATTGTGATTGGTTGAAAATCTACAAAGACTCCTCTATATCTCTCTACAGCTAAAACAGATTGTGTACATACCGTGAAGCTTTTGTGGACACTGGTTATTTAAAAGATTCTTATAACTATGCCCATCCTTAAGGAGAAATAACACAATAACAATTACGAGGCCAACCTGAAATCTCAATGCCTTCTGAATAAAGGTTATGAGAAGTTGCAATTTTAAGTTACTTGCATTAAATATAAATGCAGCAAACAAGATATGTGAGATGTTTAGAGCTTACAAAATAAATTTCAGCTCAGGTAACAGGTAGCAGAGTAAATTCCAATGAAAAGGAGATAGAGGATCAAAACTACTCATGTAAAATTGCAATGGCCGATCATGATGGTTTTAAAAGTTGCCAAACATATTTAGGCAAATTTTCCCATAAGCTAGCTTCTTATATCCTTATAGGCCTTATATAGATTTATTATGTTTTGATTTAAAGTTATCCTTTTAATCTCACCATAAATTCCCATGGAATGTTTTGTGTATGAGGTGCTCCATTTCTAGGGGTATGTATACAGTGGTATTGATTCATTATTTGAGTAGACTAAAACCCACTCAGACTTTTCTGGTTAATGTGAGTGTGGTAACTGACCTTAGACTATAGAAAAAACAGCAATTTATACTTACCAGTACAGGAATAGGGATGATAATGAATCACCAATACTAACATTTTTATGCTTTATTCCACTCCAAAATTTAGAAGGTTCAGAAAAAAAAAACAACCAAAAACACACAAAAAATGAATAAAATTAAGGAAAAATCAATCAGAAAGAAATAAGAGAAAACTTAGTAGCATGAAGAAAAAGAAGTAACTAAAAGAATGAAAGTACTGACAAAGTCAATTTCATTAAAAATGTCTTCAGGCCTGACCTGTGGTGGCACAGTGGATAAAGCCTTGACCTGGAAATGCTAAGGTCGCCAGTTCGAAATCCTGGGCTTGCCTGGTCAAGGCACATATGGGAGTTGATGCTTCCAGCTCCTCCTCCCGTCTCTCTCTCCTCTCTCTCTCTCTCAGTCTCTCTCTCTCTCCCTCTCTTTCCTCTCTAAAATGAATAAATAAAATAAAAATTAAAAAAATAAAAATAAAATGTCTTCAGATACCACTTCATTCTATGCATTTTAATATATGTTCCACCACAAATGTCTCCTGCAAATAAGAAAACTGGTATTCTCTCCAAATTTCTTATGAAAACAGCATATTACCTATTTTCTGACTATAATTAATCTTCTTAATAATAATAAAGCCTGACCAGGTGGTGGTGCAGTAGATAGAGCATCAGACTGGGAAACGGAGGACCCAGGTTCGAAACATCGAGGTTGCTGGCCTCAGTGCAGGCTTATCTGGTTTGAGCAAGGCTAACCAGCTTGAGTCCAAAGGTCATTGGCTTGAGCCCAAGGTCACTGGCTTGAGCAAGGGGTCACTCGGTCTGCTGTAGCCCCCCAGTCAAGGCACATATGAGAAAGCAATCACTGAACAACTAAGGTGCTGCAAGGATGAATTGATGCTTCTCATCACTCTCCTTTCCTGTCTGTCTTGTTCTATCTGTCTCTGTCTCTCTATGTCTCTGTCACAAAATAATAATGACCATTGGTAGAATATTTATTATGATGCATCAGTAATTGTATGAGGCATTTTTGTATGCAATGTCTCATAAAATCCTTGCAACCCCTCTATAAAGTGAGCATAGTAAATGATCCATAGTTCACAGATGCAGAAACAGGCTCCGAGAGGAGAAGCCTGAGATCACAAAGGTGGTACAGTTGAAATTTGAATTTGTATTTCTGTGTGATTCCAAAAGTGTGCACTGACTGCTTTTATCAATTTGGCACCACTTCTAAATTTTTTTTAATTTTTTTTTTTATTTTTTGTATTTTTCTGAAGCTGGAAACGGGGAGGCAGTCAGACAGACTCCCGCATGCGCCCAACCGGGATCCACCCGGCACAGCCACCAGGGGGTGATGCTCTGCTCATCCGGGGCGTCGCTCTGTTGCGACCAGAGCCACTCTAGCGCCTGGGGCAGAGGCCAAGGAGCCATCCCCAGTGCCTGGGCCATCTGTTGCTACAGTGGAGCCTCGGCTGCAGGAGGGGAAGAGAGAGACAGAGAGGAAGGAGAGGGGGAGGGGTGGAGAAGCAGATGGGCGCTTCTCCTATGTGCCCTGGCCGGGAATTGAACCCAGGACTTCTGCACGCCAGGCTCTACCACTGTGCCAACCGGCCAGGGCCAGGCACCACTTCTATATTGAATGTTGTATCTTTATTCATATACTATTGGATTAGGAAAAAAACAAATGATATCAATTGTGAATGTTGTTGTCTTTATGGTAAAAGAAATCGATTTATTCCATATTTATTGAGATTCCATTTATCATGAGGAAGCATTAGAAATTATATGCCAAAACCTGAGAAATACAAAGGTGAATAGATATGATATGAGTCTCAAGTCCTTTTTTGTCTAGTTGGGGAAAGTAGACATATGGTATCTTTTGCAACTTGCATAAACCAAACTAATAAGATTATATATATATACCAAATATATATATAATTACCAAATTATATATATACCAATTATACCAAAATTGAGCTTCAAATAAATAGAAAACCTAAATAGTTTTTATAACTCTTAAGTGAGTGTATAATTATTTAAAAACTGTTTCTGTGAGGAAAATTACAGTTCACAAGGTTTACCAGTGAGCAATATCTCACATTCAAAAAACAAGGAATTCCAATATCACATAAACTATCTTAAGCCAATCTCATTTATAAACTGAAATACAGAAGTCATTTAAAAATTAGCAAATAAAATCTAGAAGTGTATAAAATAGCATATCATGAAAAAAATGAATTTATTAGAGGAATATAAAATTTAGACATTTTGAAATCAAATAATATTATTTACTGCATTAAATATTTTTAAAAAACAATAATTATCTCAATAGATATAAAAGACTTGATAAAATTCAACACTTATTCTAAGAAAAATTCTTAGAAAGCTAAATATAGAAGGAATCTTCTTAAACAAAGTGTAGTGTATCTGCAAATAACTTTTGAAAATATGCTAATTCATAAAAATTAAAGATATTCCTTTTAAGATCATGAATAAGATAAAAATTGGGCATTACTAACATTTCTATTTACCACTGTAATGAAATCTTAACCATAAACACAGACAAAACTAAATACAATAAAATACATTAAGATTGGCATGGAAAAGACAAAACTTGTCATTCACAGATAATATAGTATACCAAGAATATGCAAAAGTAAATATAGATAATCATTAGAATAAATAAGATAGTTTAACAAGTTGGCTGAGCATAAAATCAACCTATAAAAATTAATTATACAAACTGAAAACAATTGGAAAATGTTTTTAAATGCTATTTTTAATTAATATAACAAAAATATCAAATAGGTGGAACTCAATTTAATAAAAAATGTACAAGAATTATCTGATGAGGCCTTGGCTGGTTGGCTTAGTGATAGAGTAATGGCCTAGCATGTTGATATCCTGGGTTCAATTCCATTCAGGGCACACAGGGGAAACATTCATCTGCTTCTCCACCCCTCCCCCTCCTTCTTCTTCCACTTTCTCTGTCTCTCTGTCTCTCTCTGTCTCTCTTGTCCTCTCCTGCAGCCATAGCTTGATTGATTCAAGCACCCAGCATGCTGAGGATGGCTCCATTGAGCCTCCTTCTCAAGCACTAAATATAACTCAGTTGAGAGCACTGGCCCCGGAGGAGACTTGCCAGGTGGATCTCAGTGGGAACATATACAAGAGTCTGTCTTTCTATCTCCCCTCCTATCACTTGGAAATAAAGAGCTATCTGATGAAAATCAGAAAGCATTGCTGAGAATAGATAAATGAATTGAGTGTTATGTCATGTCCAAGAATTGTTAAGATAACAATTTTAAAAAATTAAAATATAGATTCATTTTAATGCAGAGCAAACTCCCAGGAAATTGATAAGCTGATTTTAAATATATACATAAATGCAAGTAATCTAATATAACTGAGCCAATCTTGAAAAACAAAGTTGGAGACTATATACTACTAGTTTTCAAGTCTCACAATAAAGCTACAGTAATTCAAACTATGTTACTGGCAGAAAGACAAATAGATGAATGAAATGGAATAGAATCCAGAAATAGACTACTTTGATAACTATTTCATACCATAGAGAAAATTAATTTAAATTGAATAATATTTCTAAATATAAATTGAAGTAAAAAAGTTATAAAACATCTAAAGGAATGGCTTCATGACATTTGGATAGATAAAGATACCTGAAATAAAACACAAAATTTACCAGTAATTTAAAAACTACACATGACTTTATTGACATTAAAAACTCCTGTCTTGTTTATTAAAATTTCATCATTAAAATAATGAAAAATAAAAACTGTTGTGCAATAAAGGACATCATGAAGAAAGCAAAAAGACAATTCACAGGATTAGATAAATTAGTCACATACATATATCTGACAAGAGACTTATACACAGAATGTATAAACCATCCTTATTCAATTCTAAAAACAAAAGCAAACTAAAATAAATATGGGCAAATGACTTGAATATACATCTCTTCAAGGAAGACATACAAATGGTCAATCACATGAAAAGATGTTAATATCATTAGCCATCTAGGATAAACAAACCTAGACCTAAATGAGATGCCACTTCTCACCCACTAGGATGGCTATAGTAAAAAACAAAGACAATAAAAATTGTTAGTGAAGATACGGAGCCATAGGAACCCATATATATTGTTAGTGAGGCTGTAAAAATGCTGCAGTCACTTTAGAAAATGGTCTGGTAGTTCCTCAAACAGTTCAACATAGAGTTAAAATATGACCCAACAATTTCACTCCTAACTATATTCCAAAGTGAAATTAAAACCTGCCCAAGCAAAATCATGTACATGAATGTCGATAAAAATATCAATCATAATAGCTGAAGACTCCAAAGGCCCATCAACAGATGAATAGATAACAAAATGTGGTATATCCATACAAGAGAATATTATTCAGTCATAATAAGAAATCAGATACTGATACATGCTACAACATAAACAGAATTTGAAAACATTATTCCAAATAAAAGAAGCCAGTCACAAAAAATCACACATTATATGAACCCATTTATACGAAATATCTACAATACGTGAAACTATAAAGACAAGAAGCAGATTAGTGTTTGTTGGAGTTTGGGAATGTTGAGAGAGAGTGGAGAATGACTGCTAATAGATACAAGATTTATTTATAGGATGATAAAATATGCTGAAATTCATTAGGTTGATGGTTGCATAACTCTAAAAGATACTGAATTGCTCATTTTAATTGGGTAAATCGGGCAGCCTGTGGCTTATGCTTCAGTAAGGCTGCTTAAAAATACAGAATTATTAAAATGAAGAAGCAAGCAAGAAGATTGCAAAAGATACACTGCTCACAAAAAATTAGGGGATATTTCAAAATGAATATGAAGCAATTAAAAAAGTATTGGATTTTTTTTATTAAACAAGAACATCAGAAAAGCAACCAACAAGTAAAAAAAGTTGTTTGATTATGCAAATGAGGTACAAAGCTAACTTTTATTTCGTTGGTGAAAATGCACTATACAAAAGGTTGAAAGTATTTGCACATTCCCTGACCTTGAGAGTGCACATCCTTCAATTTCCCAGCCCTTGCAATGCCTTTGCAACAAAATGTGTTCAAATGCAAAGCCTGGAGAGCCGTAGACGTTTTGAAGCTGGTCAAACACAGACAACAGTGGCAACAGCACTTGGGGCAACCCAAAGCATGATTAGCAAACTGTGGAATCACTTTCAAAAGAGACAGGCACAGTATGAAGAAGACTAGGGCAGGATCACCCATCTGCCACAACAGTATGAGGTGACTGCTGCATGACCTTAATGGCAAGAAAGAACAGGTGCAGCAATGCAACAGAGCTACGGGGCCAGTTTCTTGCTGCCACTAGATGATGGATATGTACCCAGACCATACGAAATCAGCTCCATTGTGTTGTACTGCATGCCCAGCAACCAATGGTATGCATTCCATTATCTGCTGAACACCATAGAACACGTAGAAGGTGGATTGATGAGCATCGTCATTGGATCCGTGATGAGTGGGAACCGTCCTCTTTGATGAGTCATGGTTCAGTCTGCAGCCTGACAATCATCCTGGCCTAATCTGGTGTGAATAAGGAACATGGGAAAATCCACATTTCATGTAAAAAAGGGACTCATTCAGTTCTGGTGGAATCATGGTGTGGGCTGGCATCAGCATTGGTGGTTGTACTAACCTCCACATCATCAGAAACAGATCACTGATTGCTGTCAGATATCAAAATGAGGTTCTGTACCCTATAGTAGTATTTTATGCTAGAACAGTTGGAAAAAAACTTCCTTTTCATGGACGATAATGCAAGGCTCCACTGTGTGCATCTCGTCAACAACATGCTTCAGGAGGCAGGAATCAAATGCCTGGACTGGCTTTCACATTCTCCAGACCTGAATTGAACATGGTTGCGATGCACTGAGAAGGCATCTGGCAAACCGTCCAATGCCTCCCACAACACTTCTTGAGCTGCAAGTTGCCCTGGAGCATGAGTGGCAGAAGATCCCATAAGAACTGCTGGACAGTCTGATCCTGTCCATGCCCCATTGCTGTCAGTGTGTTTTGGCCATCTTGGGTGACCATATACCCTACTATACCCTACTGAACAGTCAATGTGTGGTACTCTCATCTAGTGTGACATGCTTCTGTTCATCCCCACCAATATGTCATTTGATACTCAATCACAATAATTGAGCTTGTATCTCATTTGCATAATTGAACAACTTTCTTTGACTTGTTTGCTTTTCTGATGTTCCTGTTTAACAAAAAAAATCAAATATTTTTTTATCACTTCATATTCATTTTGAAATATCCCCTAATGTTTGTCAGCAGGGTATAAACAGATGATCATGATTCAAAGTGGTAGGAGCTATGGGATATACACATAGGTTGCTGTGGGGAAAGATAGGAGGGATATCAAATCAAGTTTGTTGGTTTTAGAGAAGGTATGTCAAATCCCATTGAGACTTGTAGATGGGAAGAGGTATATGAACAATGACAGGTGAGGACAGCAGAAAAACTGGCTTTGCAGGCAGAGGGAGCATGATGTATGAAGACCTGGAGAGGATAGAGAGTATAATATATCAGAGGAACTGCAAGTAGTTAAGTGAAACTATAACAACACTGTTTTGTTGGTCATGTTGTTATACCTCATCTCTTCAGTACACGGAGTGGATTTCTAGTCTCAGTGATCCACTGAAGAGTGTTCTGAAGAAAGTTGATAAAACCTTTGGAACATGTTTTATTCCTACAATTCTTTAATGCCCTGTAAAATCTGTAGCACATAACCTGACAATTTTCAACTGTTCCTAGATTAAAGAAAAGTAGAGACTGAAGATTAGTGTCTTAAATAAAACCTTGGTACCTTAGGTGCTTGGTGAGATAGATAAAAATGATTTGAAACTCTCTACCGCAAGTATTTCAAAGGATCCTAGGTATAATTATTTCTGAATTAGTATGCACTAAACACAATGCATTATGGATATGCAGTCATCATCATTAGAAAGCCAGACCTGTAACAAATTGTAATATAGCACATACCATATCTTATTCAATTTGGTCAATAAGAAAATTATAACCACATGGAATATGTTAGAATTGGCAGTCAATTTGTGGTATGTTGGGTAGATGATTGAAAAAAAGAGTGGAGGAAAAGCATCTACATTAAACGACATAATATCTCTTCCACTGAGCATTTCCACATTAGTATAAAACTTGAGTCAAAAATTGCTGTTAGGGCCCTGGCCGGTAGGCTCAGCGGTACAATGTTTGCCCGGCATGTGGAAGTCCCAGGTTCGATTCCTGGTCAGGGCACACCGAAGAAGCACCCATGTGCTTCTCCACCCTTCCCCCTCTCCTTCTACTCTATATCTTTCTTCCCTTCCTGCAGCCAAGGCTCCGTTGGAGCAAAGTTGGCCCGGGTACTAAGGATGGTTCCATGGCCTCTGCCTCAGGCACTAGAATGGATCCAGCTTCAATGGAGCAATGTCCCAAATGGGCAGACCATCACCCCCTGGTGGGCATGCTGGTTAGATCACAGTCAAGCACATGTGGGAGTCTGTCTGACTGCCTCCCCACTTCTAATTTCAGGGAAAATAAATTGCTGTTAGTATTATGGTTTTCAACAACATAACCATGCAAAGGAATTTTTATACATGGAATCTTGCAAGATTTTTCTGCCCAATTCAACATATACTTATTGATCATTTACTAAGCCAGATACTGTGTTATGCACAGCAAAGTGCTAAAAATAGATTGCCATCTACTGGGGGTAAAAATGCCAGTACATAACTAACCTTTAAATACCTAAGTAGTGTTTAATAACGTATGAGGAAACTTACAAAGGCTTCATGGAAGTGGAAGCATTTGAACTGATTTTTATATTTTTGAACATAAAATATCAAGTTAGCAAGAAAATATTGTGGGCTGTAATAATAATAAGAACAAAATAAATATAAATATATTAATAAAATAACAAAAACAACAATAAAATGTAATGGTTATTGAGAGCTCAATATCTGCCAAGAAGTTTTCTAAACACTTTATGTGTTTAGTTCATTTAGTCTTCACAGCAACTTATGTTGTAGGGACTATTATTACACTCCTTATGCATGAAGAAAATGACTTATAGAGAAATCAGAAAGATGAATAAACTGCTCACAACCACACCACTGGTTCATATTAGAGCTGAAATTCAAAATAATGCAATTTGACCACAGAACCCATATCCTTAGCTGCTCCCTCAGAGTATATGAGTAAAGAAACAGTGGTAAATATAACAATGTGTTTGGAGTATGTAAAATATTCTGGAGTTACTGGGGCAGAATATGAGATAGAATGAAGTATTAAGAGAAGAAGCTAGAATATTTTGGGACCATATCATCCAAGATTTAAAAGTCATGCTAAGAAATGTTCAGTTCATTATGGAAATAGTGACTAGGGTAAGACTAGGGATTAATGATGGTTTTTGAGAAGGTGCATTAATGAAATCTACTTTGGTAATATAATCTTAACCATACAGTAAAGAATATATTTAAAGATAAGGGCATCCAGGCAAGAGAAACAAAAGTATAAGGAATGTATACAGTTATTCTTTCTATGAGAGTTGCTGAAGTAAAGAAGGTAGAGAACAAATAATATATCCAATTTTTTGATGCTAGAATAGAGTTCATTAACAAGAATAGGAAACATTTCAGAACCCATAGCTCAATTCAAGTTTCTAACCATAATGTCATTTATATTTTTGCTATTACTGAATTTACCTAGCAAAAAGATAGCGAATAAATTTTATCATCTCATGACCAAAATAACTAATCTCAATAATAATTGTGCTTAAGAAAGTGTCTTGTACATGGTAGAAACTTAAAAGTTTTGTGAAGACTTGACAAAGAAGCTCTTATGATGACTTTTGCTTGAGGGCCATATGCAGCATTTTAGAGGCTTATATTTCCCACGCTGCATTCAAGAGCACCATTTAATGCATTAACACATTACTTCAGCAGTAAATTAAATGTTATTCTAAAGACTTAAAACTGTTAATTTATCTCCTGAAATCTGTTTCTTATAACAGAATTACTTAGGCATGGGAAGAATCTGGCACAGCTAGTTGCTAATTGCTTAAGAGTATTAAATTGTACCTTAGAAGACAGAGTTATTACCATAGAAAAAGTAGTTTATTTGGAGTGAGGAATTAATTTTATTCTCAGAGTTTAAGAGGCAGTACAAAATAGTACATAAAAGTGCAGTATCTGCCCTACATTTCTTGAATTCAAATTTCAGCTCCACGCCAAATTGTGTTGACTTTAGTCAAGTTTTTTAATAACTCTGTGCCTCAGTGATACCATTTGTAAAATAGAAATATTAACATCATCTATTTCAAATTGTATAGGTTGTGTAAGTTAGTACATGCAAATCTAATGTCTTTAATACATTGGCTAGAATATACAAAATTTGATAAACAGTAGCTATTGTTCTAAAAATGTTGTATAGAGTGTATATATCAAGAGCTATAATTTTCATATTATTTCTTCATTGAGTCATTATGTTGCTTTGTATCAATTAGAAGAGCCAGCATATAAACTTCACACATAATGGCTGCCTCATTTTCTTTTAAGTTCCCCTTTGCCTTTGTCAGATCTAGCAGCAGTGTTAAATACCCTGTCTTTTGTAAGAGTGAGCAAAATTTTAGCTTTATCATTTACTAGTGAAGGGAAAAGGACAGATTAGAATTTTCTATTTAGAATTTACTGGCTTATGCCTAATTATCTCAGCATCCATGATATATGTGTCTCTTATGAATGCCATTGCAATTAGGTTGCCAAATTAATAGATTAAATACATGTAAAGAAAGTAGAAAAAAATAGTAGATGAAGAAAGAAAACCATTCATGGCACGATTTATTTCTTTATTACAGAATAATAGGCATTCCATAATTCTTTCTGATCAGCAGCTTTGTTGCAAAAAGGTTCTCCATGGGCATTTGTCACAAGAATCAGAATTTCTTCTTTCCTGTGTGAAGTGATATGTTTGTTTGTTTTTTATTTCTCTGAAGTTGGAAATGGGGAGGCAGTCAGACAGACTCCCGCATGCGCCCCACCGGTATCCACCTGGCACGCCCACCAGGGGATGATGCTCTGTCCATCTTGGGGAGTCGCTCTGCCGCAATTAGAGCCATTCTAGCGTCTGAGGCAGAGGCCACAGAGTCATCCTCAGCACCCGGGCAAACGCTGCTCCAATGGAGCCTTGGCTGCGGGAGGGGAAGAGAGAGACAGAGAGGAAGGAGAGGGGGAGGAGTGGAGAAGCAGATGGGCGCTTCTCCTGTGTGCCCTGACCGGGAATCAAACCCGGGATTCCCGCACGCCAGGCCAACGCTCTACCACCGAGCCAACCGGTCAGGGCCAAGTGATATAAGTTTTGACACCTGCAAAAGTGATAGAATTGAACAACATGCTTCAGTGTCATAGGTTTATAACCCTATGATCAGAGTCCCAATTACCTAATGCCTTTCAGGTTAAGCTCATTGCAGTGAGTCTAGGGGGTAGAGATGGCGGATGCAGTAAGGTATGCACGGGGAAACAACCTGTGATTCCTACACGGGAGTAGATGTTGTTCTGTACTGTGGGCATGGGTATATATTGAGAGACCTGATTTGGTAGATTTACAGCAATTAGGCCAAATCATGACCCCTTCAGCCTATGCTGAACTAATTGGATGTTCAGTGGAGATGCTTGCCATTAGTGTTATGACTATTTTCTTAGACAACATCAAAATGTAAGCATAAAAATAGCGAGATATAATAACCTATAGATTTTTATCATATTGTCTTAACGTAGTGCTTCAATGAAGGTCAGTATATATGTATATATCCATCTCAAAGACTAATTTTTGGATAGGCATAATGAAGGTCAGTATATATGTATATATCCATCTCAAAGACTAATTTTTGGATAGGCATCATGGTTTTCTTGTGTGTATGCCAAACAGGGCATTTTTGATATTCTACAGATGTTATCAAAAAGAAAAATATTTCAGCTGAAGCAAACATATTTTCAGGAAAATCAAACCCAAAGAAGATAAACTGCAAAATAATTTGGCTGCTTATCAAGAGCCCACATGAAAAGAGAAGATATCTGGACTGGGTCAATAAGGGCAAAATGGGACACTTTGAGGGTTCTGTTTGTCATTAATCCATAGCAGAATCTAAAAAAGTGTATTTATATGCCAGGGGATTAACAGTTACTTCTGTCTTCAGCTCATCTTGTTCTGTAGCAGTAAATGCATATGTTATCTTCAGCTTTCCCACACTATATAGTTGTATAACTCATGTAAAAATTATGACTTATTATGAGGCACCCAGAATAAATAGAAGAAAAAAAAAAGAACATAAATTCTCTGATTCATTGCAATGAGGTTTTCTCACTAATTCCTACCTTTCTCTTACCAACAGGCCCATCTGCTTTTATAGTATATATTCAGGAATATATATATACTGTCCATAGAGACCCTGACTTACAGTATCTTATAAAAGAGACTAGAAAAATTACTCTGTGATAACAAGGAATGAGATAATCTTGGTTTATGTCTGGCTTATGTGCCTAATATATAAATCCAGTTTCTGATCACAGCATAATAAGAATTGATAAGGAAATGGGGAGTGATTATATAAATGAGCACAATGGTTCTTCTTGAAATGATGGAAATCACCTAAAATTAAACTTTGGTCATGAATGCACAGCACTTTAAATATACTAAAATTCATTAAATCGTACACTTTAAATAGATGAATTTTATGAATTATATAAAATTCATTAATTAGCTGTTTTTAAAAAAATAAAATTAGCAAGAACTAATTTATAGATAATCCATATTGTGTTAAAAAACCTGGATGAATACAGAGACATAAGATTCATATCTGGATGCTATATTTATAACAGTAGTTATCAGGGGTTTTTTGTTTGTTTGTTTGTTTGGTATGTGAATAAGGCTGGTAGGAGAAAAAGCCCTATACCTCCCCCGGAACAACTCCACTCATTTTTTCTAGTTCACTATTGTAAAAAAAAATATATTAAAAAAGAAGAGAAAACTACACCAAAATCTTCCCTGGATACAGAGGAAGCTGCAGCAACAGGGTAACAACTGCTTTCCTCATATGAAACTGAATTTAAAACTTTAAGCAGTAAATAATTTCTGCCATTAGTCCTCTTTTTTTTTTCTTTCTTCTTTTATGCTTTCGAATTTCCTCTAAATTTTTATACAATATGCCTGTGCCTTCGGACTGGCCTCTTGTCCAGCTGAAGGTCATTGAATATTTCAGTCTACTGATCTGTAAATACAAAAAATGTTTTATATTTTTTAAACAACTGTTGTTCAACTCTATTTTTTAAAACTTTTTACTCAGGATCAAAGGTCTACCCTTCTTTCTTTGTATCACTAAACCTAGTAATTGCTTTGGACAAAAAAACAAACAAACAAACAGAACACACGTTATTCTTAGATTAAAAGAAAAAAGTTTCTAACCTCTACATAAGATCTTTTAAAAAAAGAAAAGATAGAAAAGCAACCCTCTCTAAAAGGAAACATTTAGCAGATGAATATAAATGTGGGAGAGCATAGCTGGATTTACAAGTAGGCACTATCAGCAGAGATGGAACTTGCATCAAATTAGGCTGATTGAGTTTCACAGTTGAGGGGTAGCATAGACTATCTCACCATTTTACATTCATTTTCAACATTCATGTATTGTCAGGCTTCAATAATAGTGATAATAAAGTTGTTCTATACACGTAAGAAATTTGAAAATGGCTCTTAAAGTTTTAATAAGTACAACTCAAACTATTTTATATAATCCAGTGTAATTTAATCCTGGAATAATTTACCTTTGCATTATTATATTCAAGAATAATTCTTTTTTTTTTAATAAATTTTTATTAATGGTAATGGGATGACATTAATAAATCAGGGTACATATATTCAAAGAAAACATGTCTAGGTTATTTTGTCATCAAATTATGTTGCAAACCCCTCGCCCAAAGTCAGATTGTCCTCCGTCACCCTCTATCTAGTTCTCTGTGCCCCTCCCCCTCCCCCTAACTCTCTCCCTCCCTCCCTCCCATGTCTTCCCTCCCCCCCCCCCTTGGTAACCACCACACTCTTGTCCATGTCTCTTAGTCTCATTTTTATGTTCCACCAATGTATGGAATCATGTAGTTCTTGTTTTTTTCTGATTTGCTTATTTCACTCCTTATAATGTTATCAAGATCCCACCATTTTGCTGTAAATGATCTGATGTCATCATTTCTTATGGCTGAGTAGTATTCCATAGTGTATATGTGCCACATCTTCTTTATCCAGTCTTCTATTGAAGGGCTTTTTGGTTGTTTCCATGTCTTGGCCACTGTGAACAGTGCTGCAATGAACATGGGGCTACATGTGTCTTCACGTATCAATGTTTCTGAGGTTTTGGGGTATATACCCAGTAGAGGGATTGCTGGGTCATAAGGTAATTCTATTTGCAGTTTTTTGAGGAACCACCATAGTTTCCTCCATAATGGTTGTACTACTTTACAGTCCCACCAACAGTGAATGAGGTTCCTTTTTCTCCACAGCCTCTCCAACATTTGCTATTACCCGTCTTGTTGATAATAGCTAATCTAACAGGAGTGAAGTGGTATCTCATTGTAGTTTTGATTTGCATTTCTCTAATAACTAATGAAGCTGAGCATCTTTTCATATATCTGTTGGCCATTTGTATCTCTTCCTGGGAGAAGTGTCTGTTCATGTCCTCTTCCCATTTTTTTATTGGATTGTTTGTTTGTTTGTTGTTGAGTTTTATGAGTTCTTTGTAAATTTTGGATATTAGGCCCTTATCTGAGCTGTCGTTTGAAAATATCAGTTCCCATATAGTTGGCTGTCTGTTTATTTTGATATCAGTTTCTCTTGCTGAGCAAAAACTTTTAATTCTGATGTAGTCCCATTCATTTATCTTTGCCTTCACTTCTCTTGCCATTGGAGTCAAGTTCATAAAATGTTCTTTAAAACCCAGGTCCATGATTTTAGTACCTATGTCTTCTTCTATGTACTTTATTGTTTCAGGTCTTATATTTAGGTCTTTGATCCATTTTGAATTAATTTTAGTACACGGCGACAGGCTGTAGTCGAGTTTCATTCTTTTGCATGTGGCTTTCCAGTTTTCCCAACACCATTTGTTGAAGAGGCTTTCTTTTCTCCATTGTGTGTTGTTGGCCCCTTTATCAAAGATTATTTGACCATATATATGTGGTTTTATTTCTGGGCTTTCTATTCTGTTCCATTGGTATGAGTGTCTATTTTTCTGCCAATACCATGCTGTTTTGATTATCGTGGCCCTATAATATAGTTTAAAGTGAGGTATTGTAATGCCCCCAGCTTCATTCTTTTTCCTTAGGATTGTTTTGGCTATTCGGGGTTTTTTATAGTTCCATATAAATCTGATGATTTTTTGTTCCATTTCTTTAAAAAATCTCATAGGGATTTTGATGGGAATTGCATTAAATTTGTATATTGCTTTGGGTAATATGGCCATTTTGATTATATTTATTCTTCCTATCCAAGAACAAGGAATATTTTTCCATCTCATTGTATCTTTTTCGATTTCCCTTAACAATGCTTTGTAATTTTCATTATATAGGTCCTTTACGTTCTTTGTTATGTTTATTCCTAGGTATTTTATTTTTTTTGTTGCAATCGTGAAGGGGATTATTTTTTTGAGTTCGTTTTCTAATATTTCATTGTTGGCATATAGAAAGGCTATGGACTTTTGTATGTTAATTTTGTATCCTGCGACCTTACTGTATTGGTTTATTGTTTCTAATAATCTTTTTGTGGAGTCCTTCGGGTTTTCGATGTATAGGATCATATCATCAGCAAAAAGTGATAGCTTTACTTCTTCTTTTCCGATATGGATGCCTTTTATTTCTTTGTCTTGTCTGATTGCTCTGGCCAGAACTTCTAGCACCACGTTGAATAAGAGTGGAGAGAGTGGACAACCCTGTCTTGTTCCTGATTTAAGGTAGAAAGTCCTCAGTTTTATGCCATTTAATAGGATGTTGGCTGATGGTTTATCATATATGGCCTTTATCATGTTGAGATATTTTCCTTCTATACCCATTTTGTTGAGAGTCTTAAACATAAAATTGTGTTGTATTTTATCAAAAGCCTTTTCTGCATCTATTGATAAGATCATGTGGTTTTTGTTCTTTGTTTTGTTGATATGGTGTATTACGTTAACCGTTTTGCGTATGTTGAACCATCCTTGAGATTCTGGGATGAATCCCACTTGATCATGATGTATTATTTTTTTAATATGTTGTTCTATTCGGTTTGCCAGTATTTTGTTTAGTATTTTAGCATCTGTATTCATTACAGATATTGGTCTGTAGTTTTCCTTCTTTGTGCCATCCTTGCCAGGTTTTGGTATGAGGGTTATGTTGGCCTCATAAAATGTGTTTGGAAGTATTGCTTCTTCTTCAATTTTTTGGAAGACTTTGAGTAGAATAGGAACCAAGTCTTCTTTGAATGTTTGATAGAATTCACTAGTATAACCGTCTGGGCCTGGACTTTTATTTTTGGGGAGATTTTTAATAGTTTTTTCTATTTCCTCCCTGCTGATTGGTCTGTTTAGGCTTTCTGCTTCTTCATGACTCAGTCTAGGAAGGTTGTATTGTTCTAGGAATTTATCCATTTCTTCTAGATTGTTGTATTTGGTGGCATATAATTTTTCATAGTATTCTACAATAATTCTTTGTATTTCTATGATGTCTGTGGTGATCTCTCCTCTTTCATTTTGGATTTTATTTATTTGAGTCCTGTGTCTTTTTTCCTTGGTGAGTCTTGCCAAGGGTTTGTCAATTTTGTTGATCTTTTCAAAGAACCAGCTCCTTGTTTTATTGATTTTTTCTATAGTTTTTCTGTTCTCTATTTCATTTATTTCTGCTCTGATTTTTATTATCTCCTTTCTTCGGCTGGTTTTGGGTTGTCTTTGTTCTTCTTTTTCTAGTTCCTTAAGGTGTGAAGTTAAGTGGTTTACTTCGGCTCTCTCTTGTTTGTTCATATAGGCCTGAAGTGATATGAACTTTCCTCTTATTACTGCTTTTGCTGCATCCCAGAGATTCTGATATGTCGTATTTTCATTTTCATTTGTCTGTATATATCTTTTGATTTCTGCGCTTATTTCTTCTTTGACCCATTCATTTTTTAGAAGTATGTTGTTTAGTTTCCACATTTTTGTGGGTTTTTCCCCCTCTTTTTTGCAGTTGAATTCTAGTTTCAAGGCTTTATGATCAGAAAATATGCTTGGTACAATTTCAATTTTTCTAAATTTGCTGATATTGTCTTTGTGGCCCAACATATGGTCAATTCTTGAGAATGTTCCATGTACACTAGAGAAAAATGTATACTCTGTCGCTTTGGGATGAAGTGTCCTGTAGATGTCTATCATATCCAGGTGTTCTAGTATTTCGTTTAAGGCCACTATATCTTTATTGATTCTCTGTTTGGATGACCGATCTAGAGCCGTCAGCGGTGTATTGAGGTCTCCAAGTATGATTGTATTTTTGTTAGTTTTTGTTTTAAGGTCAATAAGTAGCTGTCTTATATATTTTGGTGCTCCTTGGTTTGGTGCATATATATTAAGGATTGTTATGTCTTCTTGATTCAATTTCCCCTTAATCATTATGAAATGACCATTTTTGTCTCTGAGTACTTTTTCTGTCTTGTAGTCAGCATTATTAGATATGAGTATTGCTACACCTGCTTTTTTTGGGGTGTTGTTTGCTTGGAGTATTGTTTTCCAGCCTTTCACTTTGAATTTGTTTTTATCTTTGTTGCTTAGATGTGTTTCTTGTAGGCAGCATATAGTTGGATTTTCTTTTTTAATCCATTCTGCTACTCTGTGTCTTTTTATTGGTAAGTTTAATCCATTTACATTTAGTGTAATTATTGACACTTGTGGGTTCCCTACTGCCAGTTTATAAATTGCTTTCTGTTAGTTTTGTATCTAGTTTGATTCTTCTCTTTTGTTTTTCTATCATTTGTTTTTGTTTGTTTGTGTTCCATACTTCTTTCCTCTGTTGCTACCTTTTTTAAGTCAAGTGTTTTTGTGGTGGTTTTTTTAAGGGTGGTTACCATTAAGTAATGAAAAGGGTACCTACCATATTCATTGTAGTACCCTATCTTATAAGTATTTCTGCACTTCATCATCCTTTGCTACTGTTAATCTCCATCCTCTCCCCCCTTTTTTTCCTTTGTTGTCACAGTTTAAGTTTGGTTTTATTGTGTTCTTGGTGGAGCTGTTACTTGTGGTGTTGTTTTCTTTTGTTCTTTGAATCTGGTTGGAAAACCCCCCTTAGTATTTCCTGGAGTGGGGGCTTTCTGTTGATAAATTCTCTCATCTTTTCTGTATTTGTGAATGTTTTTATATCTCCTTCATACTTGAAGGATAGCTTTGATGGGTATAGTATTCTTGGCTGAAAGTTCCTCTCTTTCAGGGCTTTAAATATTGGGGTCCACTCTCTTCTAGCTTGTAGAGTTTCTGCTGAGAAATCTGATGATAATCTAATAGGCCTTCCTTTATATGTTGTCCTCTTCTTTTCCCTGGCTGCCTTGAGAATTTTTTCTTTGTCATTGGTTTGTGTCATCTTTATTATGATGTGCCTTGGAGTGGGTTTGTTGGGGTTAAGAAAACTTGGTGTTCTGTTTGCTTCTTGAATTTGAGGCTTTAGTTCCTTCCACAGGCTTGGGAAGTTCTCGTCTATTATTTGTTTGAGTATATTCTCCATTCCATTTTCTTTCTCTTCTCCCTCTGATATACCTATTATTCTTATGTTATTCTTTCTGATGGAGTCAGACAATTTCTGTAGGGCTTTCTCGTTTTTTATTATTTTTGAGTCTCTTTCTTCTTCTCTCTGTTGTGCCTCAAGTTGTTTGTCTTCTATTTCACTAATCCTATCTTCAATCTGGGCTGTTCTGTTAGCTAAGCTTGTTACCTCGTTTTTCAGCTCATGAATTGAGTTTTTCATTTCTGTTTTATTTGTTTTTATAGTTTCAATTTCCTTGGTAATATATTCTTTGTGTTCATTGAGTTGTTTTCTGATCTCCCTATATTGCCTTTCTGTGTTTTCTTGTATATCTCTGATTATTTTTAAGATTTCTATTTTAAATTCTCTGTTATTTAGCTCCAAGGCTTCCAATATGTTAAGTCTTTTCTCCATAGATTTTTCCCCATCTATTTGTGTTACCTCTCTTTCTTTTGTATCCATAATATTCGATTTCCTCTTTCTTATCGGCATCTGAGGGTGGTCTTATTGATAGCACTAATTAGAATTAATAAAGAGTAAAAAGTAAAAAAAAAAAAAAAGGGTAAAATACCCCACAAAAAAAACCAGTAATAATTTATTATTTCCCCCTTTTTTTCTCTCTTCTCTTTCCCTCCTCTCCCCTCCTCAGGGAGATATCGTGCCTATAATGGAGGGCCTGATTTGGGGTGAAGAGTTCAAGGGGCAAAAAAAAGGGAGTAGGGACCTACTAAATGCAAAAAAAATAAATAAAGAAATAAAGGAAGAAAATCTTAGACAAGCATAAGATGATTTGCTCTTAAGTGATGGTCAACTAAGAGATATAATGAGAGGGGTAAGAGGGAACCAGAAAAAAGGACCAAAAAAGAATAATAAAGAAGAAAAAATAAAAATAATAAGTAAAACTCTGTTGTATTAAGTGGAGCGAAGACTAAATACAATGGAGACCTTGGGTTGGGAGGACCCAAAATGCCACAAAAATAAACAAACAGGAAAAAAAAATAAAAACAAAAGCAAAAAAGAGAAATAAAGCCAAAAAAAAGCCTTGAGTCCTAAATTAACTAATTAGTTTGTGATTGAGGATTATATGAGAGGAAAGTAAAATGAGAAAAGAAAAAACAAATAGAAAGGAAAAAATAAGAAAAAGAGAAAAACGAAGGAAGAAATAAAATAGGAAGAGAAAAAAACAAAATAAAGCAAGACAAAAAAAACAAAAAAAAAACAAAAGAGGAGAGAGTGAGAGTTAAGTGTTTTGGAGTATAACCTTAAAGGAGGGTGAGGATGAAGAAGAAAAATAAAATGCAACACTCATGGGTAGTGTAGTTCAAGAAAGGGGAAGCATAAAATGGGCAGAGAATAGAAGGACCGAGGTGGAGGAAATAAAGGCAAAAAGATAGAAGAAACAAACAACAACAACAACAAAAAAAAATTAGTGGATCAAGTTGTAAAGTCTGTGGGTTTTTCTTGATTTTGAGAGGTTAACTTCTTCCTTTTTCTTTTCTCTCCCTCTTCCTGGTCGGTGACTCTGTACCCCAGGCTCTGCCCCTGTGTCACTCTTAGGTAGGGATTTGCAGTTGATGGGATTCTATGGCAATGTCATATATTTGGCTTTAGTCTTGCTGGAAGTAAAGGCTTGTTGGCGTTTGCAGGGTCCAACAATGAGAGAGTTTGCTTTCCTGGATTCCCTCTCCTAGTCCCCCCTTTCTGAATTAGCAGCCTGGTGATCCAGCTATAAGGCTGCAACTGCTTCTGCCTGGGGAGTAAGAGGCTCAAAGAGCTGGGAAATCCCCACTCTATCCCCACTCAGTGCAAGGCTTTGGGAAAGGCTCTGAGAGTCAGGGCCTCCAGTGTAATCAGGCGGGGGTGGGAGTCAATTGTTGTCAAGGTGACTGTTCAGCACCTATCATTTAGTTGGACCTCTCAACCCAGGCTTTCCACTTTGTAGCCTGTTTTTGCAGGGTAGAAGAGGCACTAGTCTCTGCTTACGACTAGTGTAGTATAGACCTTATTATCTGCCAAGTCCTTCTTGTTAGCGTTTATCCCTGAATATGGAGGCTCTATCAATCAGAAGTTGCCCCCGCCCCTTTAGCAAGAGGCAGTAAAAAATATCATGCCTCTTGTCTTGGATCGCTGAACTGAGAGAGATCTTATCAATTAGAACCGAGGGTGCGCAGATTTCATGGGTTAAGCTAATTTCAGTGATTGGGTCGCAGCTGTGCTTCCGAAGGTATTTTAGGCTGCCTGTGTGCGCCCCTCCCCCAACGCTTGATTGTTAGCTTGAATGGCTGGGTGAGGTGCCCCACCCACGGAGAGAATCTCCCAAGCCTCTCCCGCTCGCCCCGCCGCTGGCGGCTGGACCGCACCAGGCGCAGGATAATGGAGCCCTCTGGGTGTGTGGGCCAGCAGGGCGCCCTGGGCGCGTGGAATGCCCAAGGCACGCGCGCGAATGGGGCGCTCCGGGCACCGGTGGCCGGCGATCCCCACTCGCAGTGTGCGGGCCGCTGGGAACGTCAGCGGTGCTCAACCGGACCGGGCGCGCGCGCGGCTGCTCACGGCGGCTCGCGGCGGCGGCTCGTGGCGGCCGCTTGCGGTGGCGGTTCGCGGTGGCGGTTCGCGGTGGCTGCTCGCGGCGGCGGCTCGCGGGGGCTCGCGGCGGCTCGCGGTGGCGGCTCGCATCGGCCGCTCGCGGCGGCTCGCGGTTCACAAGTATATGAGCTGACTCACCACAGGCGCACTTCCTTGCGGTTTGAAAGAACGTCCCTGTGGTAGATTCCTCCACACCCTCGTCTCTCAGATTCAAGTGATAACAGTCCTTTCGCTATCAGTTTGTGTGGAACTCCGGAATGCTCCGAGGATAAATTTTTCTGTTTCTAGTTGATAAATTTGTTGTGATTTAGGGGAGAGCTGTCGGACGCGCTGCTCACGGCGCCATTTCCGTGACGTCACTCCAAGAATAATTCTTGGCTTTGATTTCAGAATCTCTAATCTCTCCTTCATTTTTATACATTTTCACCCTTATATCTAAAGGTCTTATAAAACCTCAAACATTGCTCTACCCTATCAAACTATATGCTATGTAAAGTGATATATGTGCACTTCAACTCCCTTATCTTCCAGATCTATGTCTATATTTCTTTTATGTGGAATCCTTTCTTTCTATGCATAAATTTATGCCCCTACCCACCTTTACGATATAATCAAAAGTCTTCTCCCCTAAGAAGCCTTTTCTAAATGCTATACTTTCCTTTTATGTATGAATACAAATTCTATTAGCATCATATCCCAGACATTTTATTTGTTGGCCAAAATCAACCTAAAGAAATTTCTCCTTGAGGAAGAAATATGGATTTCTTTCTCATAATTTCTTTTTTACCTTAGTTAGCTTTAAGGTAAAAAATGTATTTCCTCTTCCTATTGATAAACATGTTATATTTGCTAACTACTTAGTTACTCTAATTATTAAAACATGAACTTTGTTACAACTATGTCGGTCCATGTTATTTATTGAGTAGCATGAAATAGACATCTTCTGACAAAGAATATTAAAAAATGTGATGTGTCCATTGGTTTAAATTGGTAATTTAAATTCCAAATGATTATAAGAATAAAAATAACAAAATTTTGTAAAATTTTAAAAATAAGATTGGGAAAAGTACTTCTATTTTATTAGGTTAAATTTACATAAGCATCTTGTTCAGAAATCACTGAGATTTTCTGTCTTTACATTGTTAAGCAAATGATAAAGGAAAGGAAAGCCCAAAACTTCAGTTCTCATTGAATTATATTGTGTGCCTTCCTTCTTTCTTTTCTTACTTCTCTTCATCTTTCAATTCATTTCTCTTTTTTTTCCTTTCATAACCATTTATTAATTACACAGTCTACTACAATTCATGGAAGTGCTTTTATTTTATTTCCTCTAAATTGGCCTATATAAAATCCCCTAAGAAAAAAATCACAGTAGGCCACGAAAGAGTAGCAGATTGTGGCAAGACCCAGTGCCTAATTTTCATTTGACACACACATCTATTCCAGTGTTTACTTTCATGAATCTATCAACTGCTAAAGTCCTTTTTAAGAATCAGATTTTTGGCCCTGGCTTGTTGGCTTAACAGTAGATTGTTGGCCAATGTGTGAAAGTCTTGGGTTCGATTTTCGGTGAGGACACACAGGGGAATCAACCATTTGCTTCTCCACCCTTCCCCCTTCTCTCTCTTTCTCTTTTCTCTTCCTAAAGCCATGACTCAAATGGTTTGAGCAAGTTGGCCCTGGGCACTGAGGATAGTTCCATGGCCTCACCTCAGGCACTGAAATAGGTTTGTTGCTGAGCAATGGAGCAGCTGTCCCAGATGGTCAGAGCATCACCCTGTAATGAGATTGCTAGTGGATCCCAGTCCGGGAGCATATGGGAGTCTGTTTCCCTGCTTCTCCGCCCTCCTGCCTCTCACTTAATAAAAAACAAAAAAGGTTTTCATAGATGTGACATACTTTTTAGGTAACTATGGTTTGAATTTTTCTTTTATCGATGCTACTTTCTGTTATTTTAATAGTGTAAATACCAAGTACAAGTAAAGTTCGTTGGTATAATAAGTTAAATATTTTTCTTGGTCAGGTTAACTTGCTTTTAATGTCACATTTCAGCCATTAAACAAAGAGATTCTATCTTAATGTAAGGCATAAGTGTTTCTTTTCTGCAATTCATTAGGGAATAGCCTGTGATTATATCCTAATGTTCCCCCATTTCCTGCAATGCTACCACATATACCCTGATGTGTCAGTGGAAATACTCCAAGCCAAGAGTCACAGTTTCTTCTACGACTATGATCACAGAGACAATCATACCAGTCAGACAATCTGCAAAGTGACATTTTCTCTTCCCAGCTTTGTTCCAAAAGACTTTTGAAACCAGCAAGATTACTAATGGCTGAAAGAGTTATATATCTGTGAATCTTATATCTAAGATCATTTCCTTTGACAAGTGTGCTATCATCTTCTCTTATCAATCATACTAACACTATAACTATCCATTTCTAACTTCCTTAAATTACATTTTTTCTTTCTTTTTTACTGTAAGAAAAGTGAACATACTAGATCTAGAGAAAGACTTTTTCTTTCTAGTTAGTGAATCAGATTTAAACACCAAATAAATGTATGCCCTTTCACTATAGTCCCTGACCTTCTGGCCATTAGAGCAATTATTTTAAGTTAAAGTGACATCTTACTATAATTTCAATTTAAGAGAAAGTGTACTGTCTAAAAAGAAAAAAACCATTACCAGTTATTAAATGTCTACACAGGTTATCTAGAAGTGGCAATGAAAAACATGTGTAAAGCTTGGAAAGAGGGGAACAGCTACATTTTGATGATAGAGGAGAGAGATTTATAGTGCATGAAATATAGATTTATATTGAATCCTCCTGTGATCAGAGCATAGAGTATCAAAGAATAGTAAGAAATATTCTTATTACACAGAGTACTACTGAGTATTTTTTAACCCCTTATGACCAAGAGGGAAATGAGCCTTTTATACTATCAAAGATCCCAGTGAAAAATTGGAGCTGTTGACATGCAGCAGAGCCATGAATTGTTATATAGGTGTTAATGTATACTTTAATCTTGTTTTCCATAAATTGTTCTATCATTTTTTCTCAGACATTGTTACCATGTTCCTTGGTAACATGAAGACACAGATGCCTAGATAAGACAAGTAAAAAATTAAGAAGGTAGATTTATGTAAGTAGGTAAGAGAAGGTAGCTAAACATAGACCTCAAAATTTAGCTTGGAGCTAGCTTTGTTCTACAATAGGACTCTGACTAGAATGTGGAAAAATATAAAAATCTAGTGTGTGTGTGCATGCATGCATATGTGCACATCTATGCACATGCATTTGTGTGTGGATATGTGATTTTATATGTTTAAAATGTTTTTCCCTGAAAATTATACAGCACATAAGTACTGATAGTTGTCACAAAGGTCTTAAAGTAAAACAACCTTTGGAACAAGGCTAGAAACACAGTACGCTTATCAATGATCAATACCAGTTCATCTATTCAGTATCTGAGAAAAAATGATAGAACAATTTATGGAAAACAAGATTAAAGTATACATTAACACCTGTATAGCAATTCATGGCTCTGCTGCATGTCAACAGCTCCAATTTTTCACTGGGATCTTTGATAGTATAAAAGGCTCATTTCCCTCTTGGTCATAAGGGGTTAAAAAATACTCAGTTGTACTCTGTGTAACAAGAATATTTCTTACAATTCTTTGATACTCTGTGCTCTGATCAAGAAGAATTTGAGTCATTTAGTAGAAAGAATTGAGTAGAATAGCATTTCTAGAAATAATTTTGTTTCAGTCAAGTGGACAAAAGAATAAAAGTTTGTATCAAGAACAGTGGTTTTCTGACTGAAAAAGGTAGAACAAATTGGGAAAAGAAAACTAAAAGTAATGATAAGTATGTCTTCATAAGAGAGCACTAAGTTAATTATAACTAAGTTTAATTCTCCAAGCTCAGGTCACTTCATTCTATTCAAGAAACAAGGACATAAATTTGCACAATTTAAATTAATTTAAATATATGTAAACTCTAGTACAGGGATCCCCAAACTATGTCCCGTGGGCCGCATGCGGCCCAGAGGCCATTTATCCGGCCCCGGCCGCACTTCCGGAAGGGGCACCTCTTTCATTGGTGGTCAGTGCATCCACATATCCACATCCTGTGCTCCTGGAATATTGTATGTGGTGGCGCCGCAAAGTGCGGCATCGCTCACGTACAGTACTACTTCCAGTGACGCGGGATGCATGCATCATGGCTCCAGAAGCACGTCATATCACTTGTTATTGCTAGCAGTGACAAATATGGAACCAGACATTGACCATCTCATTAGCCAAAAGCAGGCCCATAGTTCCCATTGAAATACTGGTCAGTTTATTGATTTAAATTTACTTGTTCCTTATTTTAAATATTGTATCTGTTCCTGGTTTTTTTTTTTTTTTTTTTTACTTTAAAATAAGATATGTGCAGTGTGCATAGGGATTTGTTCATAGTTTTTTTTATAGTGTGGCCCTCCAACGGTCTGAGGGACAGTGAACTGGCCCCCTGTGTAAAAAGTTTGGGGACTCCTGGTCTAGTACTTAGGTTCAAAAAACTACTTCATATGATATATAGTGTTAAGAAGTGAATTCTATTATCCCTCAAATTCATGTACTGAAACTCTCACCCCTTTGTGATGGATTTGGAGAGAGAGTTTTTGGAAGCTAATTTGCTTTAGATGAGGTTATAGTTAAGAAGAGACAACAAAGATTTTGCTTTCTCCTTCTCTCCTTGACATGTGAGGACACAACAAAAAGGCTGCCATCTATAAGCCAAGAAGAGAGTCTCTCCAGATACCAACCATACTGTCATCTTGATCTTAAACTTCTCGTTTCTACAGATATGAGAAAATAAAATTCTGTTGTTTATACCACTCAGTGTATGGCATTTTATTATGGCAGCCTGAGCTTATAAAGACATAGAAGAAGATCTGGAAAAGAGTCATTTTTTTTTAAAAAAAGATATAGGGTCTTTCATTTACTAAAAGATTGACTGACATATTAAAATGTGATAAGACCAACAAGAAGTAAATGCTTATTTAGGCTGCAGTAATGAAAATGTAGATTTCACTGCAAGTACAGCAATAGGTTTTAATATTACTTTACTGTGATAAGTTCACTTCTTTAATGTTATACTAAATTCAGAACACTGAGTTTTTTAGGGGGAATGTTAAAAAGTAATGAAAGTAATATCTAAAAGAGAGTGGCCAAAGTTACAAGAGGGGATTAAAGAGCAGGACACAATAGAGACTGGATATGAGGTAGAACATGTTGCATGTGCCAGAGGGAAGAGCACTTACACTGTAGTATGAGGAATGATATGTAGCAATTATGCTGGAAATCAAGAGAGGTGCCTTATAGTTCTGTTTTTCCTCAAAGTTAAATGGTTGTGTAATTTTGGACAAAAGACAGGGATACACCATACAATCTCTAAGATACCTTCTAATATCAGTATTTTGGTTCTATAAATGTGTTTCTGTGTGTTGTAGTGAACTTTTGAAATAAAGATGATCAATTACCTGTTAGGGATATTGTAGAGAACTTCCACACAGTGGGTTAGAACTTGGACTATATAAATTTTAAATTCTGTTCTCACTTGAGAGTCTATAATTTTGAGTACAGCACCTCATTTCAGAATATCTTAAAGTAGATTAACATTTTTAAAATAAGAAAACTGGTATGTAGTCACAGTGATATGTCCAATATATAATTAGTTATTCTTGAAACCTTGGTATCCAACTTAAAATAAGAAAAGTTTGAGCCTTTTGAAGAAAGAAGCCCCATGAGTTTTCTAGCATGTGTTTCAGAGTCTGTGCACTTTTACTAGAATATGTGTCTAAGTTGAAATGTCTGAGGAGAAACTGAACTCAAAATTACATTGTAATGACATCTGTCACAGTATTTTGGGTTCAAATTGCTGCTATTTCGTTGGCTACACATCATCAAAAATTCCTGTTATGTCTCTGACCAATACCATGCAATAAAAAGAACATGAAGAGGGGAAAGGTGATGATGGAAGGAGACTTGCTTCTGGAGGTGGACATACAATACAATGTACAGATGGTGTATTGTACAATTATATACCTAAAACCTATATAATTTTATTAACCTATGTCATCCCAATAAATTCAATTAAAAAAAGAACATGGGACTGGGGACATGTAATTTCAGCTCAAATTTCAGGTTTAGTAGTTAAGTGTAATATAATATTAGGTAAATTTAATCATCACATAATCTCCACTATTGCTATGATTAAAAAAAACATCAATAATCAATGCTATAAATTGAACAGCATTAGGTTCTAGGTTTTCATTTAAGTATTTTATTAATCTACATAAACAACCTACCAGTTAGGTATAACAACTCACATTTTACATGAGTTCATGCACCATTACACAGCCAGTAAATTGTGAAGATAATTTATCAGGCTTATTTGATTCTAATGTTTATCTTTTTAGTTTCTCTATTATATTTCTCTGCTTCCTTGGCCTAACTTTCCCTATCAGTACAATAAGGAAATTCCTCAGAAACGGTATGGTGAAGTTAGCAAAAAAAAAAAAAATTGAAACACTTACTATACATTAATGATTCTATACATGATAGTTTTTATTATTATAAACTTTTCTCCCAATGCTATCTTTTTGAACACATATCAGAGAATCAGGCAGTAAAACTTTTTACTATTTATTCAAGAAGATACGTTGCTTGGTTGTTTCCACAGAATCCATCTTGAAGAATGAAGGATTTATTTACAATTTAATGTCCTAGTGGTTAAGAACAATGACTAACAAGACACTAAAGTAATAAAACATTATTTTTACCTATCACACTTATCTACATTGACAAAAGATCATCTCTGTGTGTACACACACATTCTAGTTATGGAATGAATGCAGGGAAATAACAATCTTGGTACTATAGTTAAATCAAACAAGGTTTCTGAAGAACAACATGACTTCATATATCAAAAGCCTTAAAATTGTCTATACTATTAATCCAGTAATGTTTCTCTTAAAAATATATTCTCAGAAACTAATTATTTGTAGACAAAAATATAGGTACATAAACATCATTGCAGAATTACTTATAATGCTGATAAATTGAAGGCAACCTGATTCTCCAAGAATAAGAGAGTGGCAAAATATAGTCATGAAACATTAAATAGCTGTCAAAAACATGTTTGCCTGTGCCATGTGGAACTCTTTATGGTATATTCTTAAATAAAAACATCAAGGTACAGCAAGACCAGACTGTGCCACAGTGAATAGAACATCAGTCTGGCACGCAGAGGACCTACATTTGAAACCCGTAGTCCCAGGCTTCATCCACTTTGAGCGCAGGGTCACTGGCTTGAGTGTGGAATCATAGACATCACTTCATAGTCGCTGACTTGAACCCAAAGGTCACTGGCTTGAAGCCTAAGGTCGCTGGATTGAGCCCAAGGTGGCTGTCTTGAGCAAGGGGTAACTGGCTTGGTTGAAGCCCCTGGTCAAGGCACATATGAGAAAAGAATCAATAAACAACTATAGTGCCACAACAAAGAATTAATGCTTCTCATCTCTTTCCCTTCCTATCTGTCCCAATCTGTCCCTTTCTCTGTCTGTGCCTCTAAAAAAAAGAAAAGAAAAGAAAAACAAGGTACAAATCTACATGGGCTATAATTCCTAATGTTACACATTTTTATGTATACATGCACACACAAATAATCCCTAAGCACAGAAATATATATAGAATATATATTTATTATATTAATATATATTAATATATATATTAATTTTGTGATAGAGCTTTTTTATCCTCTCATCTACTGATGGGCACATGGGCTGCTTCTCTATCTTAGCTACTGTAACAAACTGGAGTTCTAAATCCCAAACCTTTATAGATCCCCAAGTTAAAAACAAGCTCTGACAGTTTAAATTTCACTTTGGTTTTCCTTATGCTGTACTTTGCCTCCCCATGACATTTTTTGTAACTACCAATTTGTACTTTATCCCTTCACCTCTTTCACTCAGTTATCCAACCCCTCGCCTCTCTGGCAACTACCATTCTACTCTCTATGTCTAAGCATCTGTTTCAATTTTGTTTGCTTATTTTGTTCTTTAGATTAAGGATATTAAGTGAAGTCATATGGTATTTGTCTTTCTCCGATTGACATATTTCACTGAGAACAATTTTTCTCTAGGTCCATCCATGTTGTTGCAAATGGTAATATTCTATTCTTATTTATGGTGGAATAATATTCCATTACATACATGATATGGTGTCAAGTGGACATAGAAAATATTGAGGGAACACTTTGTAAAGTATATATAATAGTCTGACCACCATACTCTACACTTGAAACTAATATAAAATAAAATTAAAAGTATATTATAATTGAAAATTAAAACATAATAAATTTTGCATTGTTTTTTTGTTGATATAACATTAATTATCAATTTAGGATTAATTGAAAACTCAAGATCCAAATCTATGTAACATGAAATATTAAACATTATTGGTATATGTGTAGAAAGCTGAATTTATTAATTTGGAGAAAATAAATTTTTTCCCAGTTTCTGCTTTGTTGAACCTACTTGATGAATTGTAAAACATTAATGATTAATGAGAATAGATATTAAATCTGAATTGTATTAAATATTTCTATTCATCCTGAAAATGTATGCAGGTTTAATCTTACAGCTTGATAATAGATTTCACAGTATTTTTTAATAGGATATCTTTATTTTTAGAAGCATTATTAGGAAAAACAGGAAAAGAAGTTTGTCCAGTGCCTTGATGAGGGAAACTGTTAAAACTCTAGTGAAAATACAGTTACTAAGTTCTGGGTTTCAGAAGCCAGCAGGGCTCAACAGCATAAATATAACATCAATAATTTAGACGCTCCAATGACCCAGTCTCTTTTCAAATCCTTGCTATAACTCAGTCTGCCATAAGAACTAAGGTTCTTTCTGACAGAGCTATGGGCCATTCATGGATAATAGAGCATATATAAAGAAATAAGACATCCTGACAGACCATAATAATCTATAACTGAGAAGAATTTTTCTTCAGTGGCTGAAGAAGAAAAGAAAAAGAATCACTGATGAAGGAAAATCTAACTTCTCCCATTTAAAAGACCACAGTGTGCTGCAAGTGCCTAACTGCATAATGGGATACAGTAGAAACAAGTACAATGAACTAGTAGACAGATTTCAAACCAAGTTTTGCAGTTTACAAGCCATAATACCAAGGGCAAGTTACTTGGCCTCCATGGGCCTTAGTATCTCTGAATTGAGCTTTTGACTTAGATATAGGGGGTGGGGGCATACTCAAGTACATGAAAGGGCCAGACAGGCAAAGTATAATGGATCATAGAAATGTATCTATTGTGAGAAAATCAATAGTCTGAGTAAAAGGGTTATAACAATTGATGCTCTCATTGCAATCAGGGAAACAGTAGGCAGTGGTGGGAAGTGAGGTAAACTGGAAAGTCTGAGCTTGATTTTTTTTTTAACAGACAGAGTGAGAGTCAGAGGGATAGATAAGGACAGACAGACAGGAACACAGAGAGATGAAAAGCATCAATCATTAGTTTTTTGTTGTGGCACTTTAGTTGTTCATTGATTGCTTTATCATATGTGCCTTGACCACTGGACTACAGCAGACCGAGTAACCCCTTAATCAAGCCAACGACCTTGGGTCCAAGCGTGTGAGCTTTGCTCAAACCAGATGAGCCTGAGCTCAAGCTGGCGACCTCAGGGTCTCGAACCTGAGTCCTCTGCATCCCAGTCCAATACTCTGTCCACTGCACCACCGCCTGGTCAGGCAGTCTGAGCTTCATTTAAAGGAAGCAGCCACTACAAAGATATTTTTTCCAACAGATCATTGTTTTGAGAGAATACAGTTCTCATTTTGCCAAATCTTCGGATTCATCAAAAGAAACTGGAGATCCAGATTTGTATGCAAAACTTACCCCTTTATATGTTAGCAATTAATTTAAATTATTTTATAACATTCTGCAGGCCAGAAAAGAACACATCTTGAATTGTATCTGTACTGCAAATAACCAGCTTGCAAGTTCTGGCTTAGATAATCTATAAAACTCTTACTGTTATATTAATAGGACTAATTAGAGTCATTTTAAAATTCCAGCCTTCCTTACTCACCTCTTTGTGATCACTGTTGTTTTTTTTTTTGTTGTTGTTTTGTTTTGTTTTTGTTTTTTTTTAGATTTTATTTATTCATTTTTATTAGAGAGAGGGGGGGGAGAGAGAGAGAGAGTGAGAGAGATAGAGAGAGAACAGAGGGAGGAGCAGGAAGCATCAACTCCCATATGTGCCTTGACCAGGCAAGCCCAGGGTTTTGAACCGGCGACCTCAGCATTCCAGGTTGACGCTTTATCCACTGCGCCACCACAGGTCAGGCATTTTTTTTTTTTTTTTTTTTTTTAGATTTTATTATCACTGTTTTTGACACCACCATAATCTCTGCTTCTTAAATCTGTTTTCATCCACTAAGACTTGAGAAAACCTGACCCTGCAAACCATTCATGGCCCTCCAGCTATGGCCCTCTCATTCTTATAAATTAACCATTCTTTTAATCAAACCTTATCCACATGACCAGATTGTTAAACATTGCATTAGTTGATGTGTGCCTTGACTATGTGCCATATTCACCACCTATGATAGTAGTATGTAAATTTAAATGTATAGAGTAACTTACTCTTTTATGAGGATATTTCTAGACAAGTAAAAGTTGTATGGTACATTTCTTAGTCTATCTGAACTTCTATAAGAGATACCAGAGACTAGGTGACACATAAACAACAGAAATTTGTTTCTCACTGTTCTGGAGGCTGTAAATCTGAGATTGGGGTGCTGGAATGGTTGGGTGAGGACCCAATTCTGGACTACAGTTTACTCATTGTATCCTATACGGTGGAAATGGTAAGTTCATTCTCAGGCACCTGTTATATAAGAGCACTGGTCCCATTCATGATGGTCACCTTCATTACCTAAGCACCTCCCAAAAGTCCCACCTCCTAAATTAATCATATTGAGCATTAGGATTTTATCATAAGCATTTTAGAGAGTCATAAACATTCAGACTATAGCTGTGGCTTTATATTATTGGTATCTTTAGATAACAGATTTAAGTTATGTTTCATGTGAATATGTATTCTTTTAATAAATAGATCAACAAACAAACTAAATCTGGTTGCAGAAGGTGTTCTTCATAATTTCACATAATAGTAAAAAATAATCCTTTGGGGATAATTAACATTTTAAATAAAGCATTTTTACACCTTGGCAATTTCACAATATAATTTGCCAGAAGGTTTGCATTTTCTTAAAAAATTAATGTTTACCTGAAATCTATGTACCTTTTTATTTTTATTAATTTTACTTTATTGTGTTTACATGGATTCAAGTGTTTCACTGAATATAACACACTCACCCTCCAACCCCGTGTCCCTTTTTATGTCCCCTTGACCCCCTCCCCTCAACTCGTTCCCCTCTTCTCTCTGGGATTTTCTGTCCTGTTTTCTGTATCTCTGTGTTATGTGTGTGTGTGTGTGTGTATGTGTGTGTGTGTATAGATTAATGTCACCCTATTAAATTTAATTTTCTAAATAAAGTTTTAAAAAGACTGCAAAAATAAAATAAATTAAATTAAGTTTAAAAAATATTAGCCCAGTCATTGTTTTAGCAACAAGATGTAAGCCAATGCCATATTATGATTACCCTTTTAAGCTCCATAACCTGAAGAAAAATTCTTACTTATTGCTGTTATATAGAGACCTAATTTGATAAAACTCAGGTTTGAAATTAAGTCCCACTTTGGAGCAGATAGTATTGCAAGAGGTGGAGAGAAGAAAATTGGTGCCAAATATAAATCTTTTGTACCTTGTGCAAGTCTTTTAATTTTTTGGAGCCTTGGTTTCCATTTCTGTAAAATGAATATTGTAATAATACCTATATCATAGGACTTATGTGACTATCAAAAGTAATCATGCCTTTCACAATGCTCCTGCATAGAAAGCATTGTATAAAGGCTCCATGATATACTCTGATGTCAGCCAGGCCTAATTGAAAATAGATTAAATCAAGAAAAATATAATTCTAATAGACTATGTCAGGGAAATGTGTGTAAGAGAATGTGACCAAATATATTGTAAGGGAGAACGAGTATTTACAAGATTTTCACCTCAAAATTACAAAGTGCATCCCATTTCTTAGAAGCAAAGTTCTCCAGACTCACTAGCCTTCTCTCTGTTCAACTGTCTTCTTACCACATTGCCTTTCCATCTGCTAATCCTTCTGCCTGCAACACTCAGCCCTGACTGCATCCCCTATCAACTCGGCCTCATGTTTCTTACCTTTCTTTGAATTCTCAGCTTACAAGAACTTGTCCCATGGGTACCTTCTCTGGTCTCCCAGTCTTTTGTGATCCCACTTTTGTGTAAAAGTGTATCACAAAACCTTGCATTTTATTAGTTGTTGAATTTATCAAAGTATATAATAATATATATATTTATAAGGTTAAAAAATGTCTGTCTCAGCCCTGACCAGTTGGCTCAGTGGTAGAGTGTCGGCCTCGCGTGAGGAAGTCCCGAGTTCAATTCTGGGCCAGGGCACACAGGAGAAGTGCCCATCTGCTTCTCCACCCTTCCCCCTCTCCTTCCTCTCTATTTCTCTCTTCCCCTCCTGCAGCCAAGGCTCCAATGGAGCAAAGTTGGCCTGGGTGCTGAGAATGGCTCCATGACTTCTGCCTCAGGTGCTAGAATGGCTCCAATTGCATTGGAGCAATGCCTCAGAGGGGCTGAGCATCGCCCCCTGGTGGGCATGACGGGTGGACCCAGGCCGGATGCATACGGGAGTCGGTCTGTCTGCATTCCACCCCCTACTTCTGCTTCTTACTTAGGAAAAATACAAAAAAAAAGTGTCTGCCTCTTCCTTTTAGATGGTAAAGCCCATGATGACAGAAACAGTGTCTACGTATATTCTCAATGCCCAGCAGAATGCATGAAGCAATTCTCTTATTCAATATTTGTTAAATAAATAAAATATGTTAATGTAAGAATTAATTTTAAAATATCCCTAGAACACATAATCAGCTTGATTTAAGTTTGCACTAAGAACTAAATAACTGTTTTTCATTCTCTCCTGAAAGCATGTTTCGATAAGTGGGGAGAAAGGAAAGGGTGTGACTGGATGGAAGCGGAAAAGGTAAACATAACACAAGCTTGGCTTCCATCCCACTAGGTCAGGGCCACTAACCTGCTCTGATTGACTGAGCCTCTAAGATTGGCTGCCATCTCACAAGGTGCCATCCTTTCATTTGTAAACCTATTTCAGGTGAACACACAAAGCAGACATTAAAGTCTGAGAGTTCAAGATTTTAAGATTTGTTTTCCTGAAGCTGTCAGCTAAATGGCTCCACTTTTCCCTTCCAAGGCTTATGAACTGACAAGACTGACAAGCTTGCTGTCTTCCATCTTTGAAATGGACATATCTAGTTGAGGAAAGTGCACTGAATTTGTTTACACAGGTGACATAATCTTTTCTTAAAGCTGAAATAAGTAGATATGAATGAGTTCACATTGGCACACTTCTTTTCCTAAACCCCATGCACATTGTAGACCTTACTGGTGCAGTGATCACCCACTCAGTCATTCAAGGATGGAATCTGAGGGCGAGGCCTTTGGCATCTTCTGCTAGAATGCATGCTTGCAAAAAGCTGACTACTTTTCACAAAGGTATTGATGATGTTTTAAATTTTTAGGGTCTGCCATTCTCAGTTTAAAAGAAACCCTCTCATTATAGAACTAGACTGCTACCCAAAAGTGTAACTATCAACCACTGAGAGAGATTGAGAGGGAGATAATGTAAGCTTTGGGTTTAGGGATTAACAAATATTTAATGTTCATTATACCCCAGGCTTTTCATATATACCATTTCATTTAATCTTCAAAAACTGTCCAAGAGAAAAATATTATTATTTTCATTATGTAGGTGAAAATATGAAGCTCACAGATAGCATAGAGTGTGTTAAGTAGCAGAGCCAGCATTCAAATCCAGATCTGTCTGGCTCTAAACCTTGGGCACTCTTTACCATATCACACATTATACCTATAAAAATGGAAACAGTATCAATCATGCTATGTGGCTATTATTTTTCTAAAGCACTTTTGTTACTGTCATTGGATAGCAATATTAAATTTGGAAGTTTACCACATTTTCTTTCCATTTTAATCCCAGAGCAAATGTAAAGACAGAGGGAGCATCAAATACTAAGGAAAACAGGACTTAAACAGTCTTTGAGCTGAGGACTATATATTGTTTATCTTACTAACTTCAACACCAAGTGTGAGTCTTAACTCATGATATAAGTTTAATAAGGTTCGGGTGTGGAAGAAAAATATTTTGAAAATGATCAAAAAGACTTCCCTTAGTAGTAGAAACATTTGGACAATTAGCATGAACGAAGATTTTATGAGAGAAAGCTCAATGTTCTATTGGGAGTATAAACTATACATCCACCCAGGGATGATTGGGTTATTACTCACATTCCCAACACACAAACTGATAATGAAAATAAAACAAATAACCAGACCAGAAAACTTAGGGAATGGCAAAGTTATTTTTTATTTCATTCCTATATTCTTATAAAAGGAGCACACCATTCTTTGCCATGTCAGATAAGCATTTAAGTACTGATTTGCATTAAGAATTATGTTAGTCACTGGAAATACAGGAATGTAAGAACCCAGAATGAAATTCTCTCAAGAGCTTACAACCTAGTTAGACAGACAGACCCATGGGCATTATTATTTTACAGGAATTATAGCAAAGAGTAGTGGTAGATATAAATAAGTTGTTTTAGAAACTCAGAGTAAAATGGCATGACCAACCTGGTAGTATAAAGGAAGACAGCCTGGAGGTATCAACCTGAAATGAGTACATGGCATAGCCAGGACCAAGTAAAATTTAAGCCAGGTGTCCTAGATTATTTCAACAACAACCAAAAACATCAATTATTTTAATACAACAAACCAAAAGAATATAGAAAATAAACATGATCAACTCAATATGTGGAGAAAAAAATTTTGTATCAAAATATGAAATGTTTTTATGATACATACTTAGTAAACTTGGAATAGAGAAATTTTTTTCAACATGTTATAAAGTATCAAAAAATAGAAAAAAAACCCTCAAGGTAACATCATAATAATGAACAACTGAATGTTTTCTTCCAATATCTAGAACATGGCAAGGATGTCTTTGTTATTGACCACAGTACTGGAAATTATAGCCAATGCAATAAAGTAAGAAAAATTTAAATGCATATGGATATTAAAGGAAAAAAACCCAAAACTTTCACTATTTTTAGATGACAAGAAAATCCCAAGGTATGCACAGACACACCTCTGTGAATTAAAAAGTGAGTTATGTTAGTTCACGTGATATATTGTTAATCAAGAAAAATCAATTTAATTAATATATACTAATACTGATCATGTGGAAACAAAAACACAATACCACTCACAATCACTTCAAAGTTAATGTTATATTTAGGTATAAATTTAACAAAACATATATAGAATCTATATATTGAAAATTTAAAAATTCTGATGAAAGAAATTAAAGAAGACCTACAGAAGAAGAGAGAAATACTATATACATAAATTGAAAGGTCAATATTTACAATATTGTAAATAAAATAAATATTTTATTCATTGCAATAATAATACACTATAATATGATAAATGCATAATAAAAATATTTGTAATATTTTATATTGTAATTATACTTACATGCCAAGTAAAGCTGATGATTTTCTTAAAAATTGCCCTATTGTTTTTTTTTTAATTTTTTTAATTTTATTTATTTATTTATTTATTTTTTGTAGTTTTCTGAAACTGGAAACGGGGAGAGACAGTCAGACAGACTCCCGCATGTGCCCGACCAGGATCCACTCGGCACACCCACCAGGGGCGAAGCTCTGCCCACCAGGGGGCGATGCTCTGCCCCTCTGGGGTATCGCTCTGCGACAAGAGCCACTCTAGCGCCTGGGGCAGAGGCCAAGGAGCCATCCCCAGCGCCCGGGGCCATCTTTGCTCCAATGGAGCCTTGGCTGCGGGAGGGGAAGAGAGAGACAGAGAGGAAGGAGGGGTGGGGTAGAGAAGCAAATGGGCACTTCTCCTATGTGCCCTGGCCAGGAATCAAACCCTGGTCCCCTGCACACCAGGCCGACGCTCTACCGCTGAGCCAACCGGCCAGGGCCCCTATTGGTTTTTAATGTGACATTTATCAAAATCACAGCATGTTATTTTGGAGACATAGACAAGATTATTCTGAAATTTATATGAAAAACCATAGTTACTAGAATAGCTAAAACAATCCTGAAAAAGAAGAATCAAGTGGGATATTAAGGTCTAATATTTATCTCTAGTTTTTAAAACAGTGTGCTATAGGTGCAGGGATAGACACAGATCAACTAATCACAATAAAGAAACCAGAAATTGAACAACACAGATATGCCCAAATGATTTTTGATGAAGGGGAAAAAGAAAATTAATGGAGGAGAAATAGACTTTTCAACAAATGTTTACTTCTTTCTCTTGCCTGACTGTTCAGGGTAGGACTTCCAGAACTATGTTAAATAATAGTGGAGAGAATGGGCATCCTTGTCTCATTCTTGACGTTAGAGGAAATGCTTTTAATTTTTCATCATTGAGTATAATATTGGCTGAGGGTTTGTCATATATGTGTTTTATTATGTTGAGGTACTTTCCTTCTATACCTATTTATTGAGTGTTTTAATCATAATGGGATGTTGTACCATATCAAATGCTTTTTCTATATCTATTGTTAAGATCATATTATTTTATACTTTCCTTTGTTAATGTGGTGTATTTCATTGATCAATTTACATGTTGAACCATCCTTGTGCTCTTTGAATGAAACTCACTTGACCATGATGATGTATTATTTTAATTAGATTTATTAAAGTGACACTGGTAAAAATTTAATAAGGTGACCAACGTTTTTACAATGAAAAGGAGGACAAAAATAAATTGAAGAAAACAATATTGTAAATAAAATAAATATTTTATTCATTGCAATAATAATACACTATAATATGATAAATGCATAATAAAAATATTTGTAATATTTTATATTGTAATTATACTTACATGCCTATTAATTTTTAGTAATAATTGTAGGAAAAAAGTATTCATTTAGATATAAATATGTCAAATCACACACAATGGATTAACTCTGCATCAATCAAATATGGACATTTACAGATTAGTCTTCCAGTATCAGAAAGGAGGACACGTAGGGGGACACTCTTTGAGGGAGGACAGAACTTACAAAAGAAAGACTGTCCTTCCTAAAGGAGGACGATTGGTTACCTTAAAGTTATACAAGTTTCAGGTGCACATTTCCACCACAAATCATCTGTACATTGTTCACCACCTGTCAAGTTTATTACTGTTTATCTCTCCTATAGCCTCCTCAATCTCCACCTCTTCCCAGCCCACAATCACCACATTGCTGTCCGCATCTATGAGTTTTTAGCTTTGTCTTTTCTTTGTCCTTTTTTGCTTAATCCTTCCAACCCCTTACCATTTTTGAGTTGCTAGTATTTTTTTAGGATTTGTGCATCGATAGTCATCACAGATATTGATCTGTAGTTTTTTTGTGTGTGTATTGTCCTTACCAAGTTTTAGTACTATGGTTATGTTGGCCTCATAAAATGTGTTTGGAGGTATTTCTTCCTCTTCTTCTTTCTCCTTTTTTTTTTTTTTTGAAGCATTTGAGAAGGATCTTCTTTGAATGGTGGAATTCAGTAGTGAAATTTTCTCATCCTAGCCTTTAATTTTGGGGAGGTTTTGATGGTAGTTTCAATTTCTTCACTGTTTATCAGTCTATTTATATTTTCCAATTCTTCATTACTCATTCTAGGAGAGTTGCATATATTTAAGAAGTTAACCATTTCTTCTACATTATTGAATTTGGTGGCATAAAGTCTTCTGTAGTATTCTAATATGACACTTCGTTTGTTAGTAATAACAATTTCTTATTAAGCCAAATAGGCAAACATATGTAACCCAACAGTTGTATTCTTAGGCTTTCACTCCAGAGAAATGAAAATCATGTTTACCCAAAAACCTGTACAAGAATGTGAAAGTGTCATGGTTCATAATAATCAAAAACTGAAAATAGACCTATTGTTCACTAAAGAACGAATGGTTAAAAAACTGTATATCCATACCATGAAATATTACTCAGCAATACAAAGGGCCAAACTCAATACACTTTACAACTTCAATGAATCTCCAGTGAATTATGCTGAGTATAAGAATCCAATGCCAAAAATAATTATTTACTGTGTAATTCCTTTTATATAGTATTCTTTTTTAAAAAAAATAGCCATTATTGATAATTTGCATTCTTTTAATTTTTTTTTTGTTTACTGATTTTAGTGACAGAGATAGAGATAGAGAAGACAGAGAGAGGAACATTGATCCATTCCTGTGTATGTATGCACTGACCTGGATTGAACTATTAACCTCTGTGCTTCAAGACAATGCTCTATCCAACTTAACTATATGTCCAGGGCTATATAATATTTTTGAATTGAAGAAAAATTATACAAATGGTGAAAAGACTATTTTGTTGCCAGGGTTTAGAGACAGGGAATGTAGGGTGATACTGGAGTGGCTATAAAAGCCAATCATGAGGGATCCATGTGATAACGTAACTTTTCTGTGCCTTGCCTGTCTGTGGTATTGGATAAACATACTTAGACATACAATAAATTGCACTAAGTTAAAACACATACCACACAAAAATGCACACACACACAAATGACTACAAATGAAACTGGGAAATCTGAGTAAAATTTGCAACTTGTAGCATGACAATACCTTGACTGTGATATTATACTACAGTTTTGCATAATTCTACCACTGGAGGGAACTATATGTAGGTTACATAGGATAGGATCTCTATATTATTTCTCACAAATGCATGTGAATCTTTCATTATCAGAAAATTAGGAGTTACAAATTAATACTTAAATAAATAAGAAAAATATTTTAAAACATATTTTAACAGGTGATACAATTTCATATTCAGCAACCATATTTTTTAAATATTTAAAAGACTGAGACATATTTTTGAAACCACATGTTCACTACAGATAATTTTAGGGCAACAATAATGAAAGTTCAGACTTATTGTTATTATGATCAGTACATGGTTAAGCTCTTTATGAATATTATCTGAATGAATTTGTACATCTTATTTAATCTTTGTGAGTCAGTGTTATTATTTTCCTATTTTAAAGATGAGAGAACAGGCTCAGAATTTACTGAATGAGATATGATTTAAATCCAGGTCTGTCTTTCTATAAGGCTTAAACACTCCAAAGTACAAGGTGGGCTAATGTAGGTTTACAGTTACACTACAAATAAATAATCAAAAAATTAATAAATAATACCAAAATGAACTCTGTGTTTTGTATACTCATAACTGTAAACCTACTTTTGCCGAATCCTCTATATAACTGGTATACTGAAGTACCTTCCAACAACATGGGCTGAGGATAGGGTTGTTATTTGGAGTTACTGAGATCTGGTATAGAAGAAAGTTGAAAGCATATAGAACATGATGTTTCCTGGAAGAAGCCTCACTATAATTACACTTGGATATAAATAAATAAGCAGCAATGCATTATGATGTCTCTAGTAAAAATATTTTATTATAATTCCTACTATATAAAGGCATTCCAAAAAAACGATACCATCTCTTGTAGCCATGTCACAATATATGAGTCTAGTCAACAGCTTATGAAAGCAAATACTTTGAAAGGTTATGTCACTTCAAGATTGCTGACTTGACAGAGACAAATAGTAATCTTCAGTAAATGTTAAGAGGAGAAGCAGTCTCAAATATTTAATTCACCAAGTTCTGACTCTGAGCTGTATGAAAAATGATACAGCCTTCCCTACCTAGTCATTCTCAGTTGCCTCAGTATAGGAGGCACAAGATGGTCTCTTAGGTAGCTAATCTAGCACTATTAACAAGTTTCTTTGTTAAAGAATTGGCTTTGCTAAAAAGCACATAGCTATGTCTTTCTGAATGAGTAGCAGAAGCCCTGGAATACTTCTGCTTTTCTTTTATCAGGCTGTAGAGCTCATTCTATAGCAGTTGTCTGGGGAAGCTCACTGGGATAAATGATATGATTTGAATAATTTATTAATAATTTGGAAAAAAAACTAATTAAGTTTCTGTGTAATTCCTACAGGGACCCAGAAATAAGTATAAAAGAAAACATTTCAAAAAATTCTGAGTCAATTTCCCCAGTCGCCATTTTCCCTTATGTGCAATCATGTTCTCTCCTATCACCTTCACATTATGAATCTTCATTTGTTTCTGTCTTCCTCTCTTCTTCCCTCTCCTCTCCTCTCCTTTCCTCTCTTCTCCTCTCCTCTCCTCTCTTTTCTTCTCCTCTCCTCTTTCTCTTCTCTTCTCCTCTCCTCTTTTCTCCTACCTTATCTTGCCTCCCTTCTCTCCCTCTTTCAACACACACACATGATGATCACCACCATCATCACCCTACTAATCAGAGTTGGCATGTGAGAATAACCCTCTTTGGGAGAGAATATTTACCACTATCATACCCCTGGAATCAGATTCAGAGAGATACCCATACCCTTATAACCCTCTGCAAGAATCATAAACTGTCAGACTAGGAAGAACTTTAGAAAGTTTACCCTCTCTATTTATAGAAAAGGAAACTAAGTGGGAGGGTATATGTGTAAATTGACCACGGACCTAAGTTAGTGTCAAAGCTAGGAGTAGAAATCCGACAGCAAATTATAAAGGATTTCTGATAGCCTGACCAAGAAGTGATGCAATGCATAGAGCATCAGCTTGGAATCCTTAAGACACAGGTCTGAAACCCTGAGGTCACCATCTTGAGTGCGGCCTCATCTGGCTTGAGAGGGAGGTCACCGACTTAAGCATGAAATCAGAGATATGACCTCAAGATCCTTGGCTTGAGCTCAAAGGTCACTGACTTGAAGCTTAAGGTCACTGGCTCAGCTGTATTCCCCCTATCAAGGCACATATGAGAAAGCAATCAATGAACAACTAAGGCGCTGCAACAAAAAATTGATGCTTCTCATCTCTCTTCCTTCCTATCTGTCTGTTCCTCTCTCTCTCTCTTTTAAAAAAAATTGATCACTGTCACCCTGTTAAATTTAATTTTGTAAATAAAATATAATAAGAGAAATTTGAGATAAAAAGAAAAAACAAGCAGTAACTTGCTTCATTACAAAGTCTATTTCTAGACCCCACAGTGACTTGCCTCTGCTCCATTGTTTGCTCTCTCCCCAAGACTCAAAGTGATTAACTGGGACTCAGTATGCATAATTAGGGACGGACTGTATACATGGTAGTTGTGGTCTGGTGGCTTGGGAGAGTCGATGCTGACTTTTAAATCTCTTAGTCCTCAAAGCTATTTATATTTGATATTTTAATCCAACCCCAATGATCCCAGGCTAATAAGTGAGGTTAAATTTCCTTAACTGGTTCCTTCCAGCCAGAGAGTCCATTAAAACCTAAGACTCTTAATTTAAAATGAAGCCTCTAGGCCAAATTATCACCATATGTGCCTACCTCTGCAGTTCTTTTCAGTTAAACTACAGGCCCAATGAGAATTTAAATGCCACTTGAAGTGAGCTGGTTGGTTGGTGTTTTATGATTTTCTTGTCCTAATCAACATATGCACTCACCTGGTTTTTCCTGGGATGACTTGATGCAATCGAAGGCAGATTTTCTTTGTCCTTTTTTCCCTTGCAAATGTGAAAAATTATCATCTGAGCATAAGCAATCAGATTAAGCAGTTTGGTCTAAATTGAGTCATTAGTACTTTACCCCATCTCTGCTTTTCACCAAAGTATGCTACTAAAATGTTCACTTTTTAGACTCAGTTCTCTGGAGTATACACTACTCCATTAGGTGTGTAATAATAATAGTAGTTATCACAATGAGTGCTGACTATGTACCGGACACTATACTAAACCTGGATTAACTCAGTTAATTTTCTTGAAGCAAGTTCTATTATTAAAACCTTCATACAAATGGACACACTGAGAATGAAACGGGTTAAATAATTAGCTCAAGGCCACAGAATTAGTAAGTGGAAGTAGAAGGATTTGAACCAGGTTTCTTGAGTTCTAAAATAATCTTTGCCTTTAAGAAGTACATTGCAGCGCTTCGAAGTCTTGTTGGATCCTTGTAATTGTTGGCAGCAGCTAAAGAAATGCAAGAAATGAAACCTCACCACTTAAAGCAGTAAAAGCCCTTCACTCTGTTTGCAATTTACTACCAAAGAGTAGGCCCAAAGGAAACTCCAGCTCAATACATGTTGAAGAATCATAATGAAAACTAGTTTTAGTTTTAGAGGAGCTATAAATAAAAACAAAGCACATATAGGTTTTTAAAAACTTTAAAATGGTTATTATTGTTACCCAGTTTTCTTAATAACAAGAGTGAGTCCTTAGGTTAAACTTATATAAACCTGAGTGAGATTTTTTCTGCACATATTTCTTACTTGCTGAAACAATACATATACATATACATATATATGTATATATATATGTATATATATATGTATGTATGTATATGGCAGGAGCTAAATGCACACTAGAGTAAAAGAAAAACTATAAACATTAAAATGCAAAAACGATTATGGCATGAGTACAAACATCTCAACGAATTGCTTGGCTTTAAAATCTGCACTAACTGAATTTTCTTATTAAAGGTATATTTTAAGAAAAATCCAATTCTATTCAGTGTAAATACAATTCTTACAGTAACCACCTGTCTTTCAAACTTAATTGCTGCTTGTCTCCTTGGATATAATCATTGGCATAATTGTGATTCTTTTCAATAATGAAAAAGGGTTATATAATCTTGAAAAAGCAAACATTATAAAATGTAAATTTACATGAAATTAAAGGAATAAATGTTCCATAGTAACAGAACTATTAATATCTATCCAAAGAATAAAGCCTGTAATATTATAGCCTATGTATTAGTTGAAAATCACCTTAGATTACACTACTCTTCAAATGTCATTCAAATTTAAAATTTTATATCTCATTCTGATATCAAGATTTTGAAAAGAAGATCAGTATTACCATTCATAAGATTATGTTTATTATGAACGAAAGCAGGAAGTGGGAAGCAGGTGTTTCTGTGTACTTCAGCTTCAGGGAAGTACAAAGACAAAATAGAAGCCACAGTCCATTTAGATGAATGTTAAATCATGTTAATACATGACCTCTTTATTTATCTATTGTGTTCTATCCTCCCTGCACACTAGTGGCATTCGAAACTAGCACCCAATAGCCAAATACTACCTTGGACCTACTCCTTCCCATTGTTGGGACTGGCTTGGATACTGCTCCAAGCTACACTGAAACATACCACAGCTGTGTAGCAGCTACCACTCCACTCTTAATGAAATTGCAGGGGATGTAGCCAGTAATCTGGCTGTGCTCTTGAGAAAGCATAGCACCAAGTCACCACACACTGTGCTCCCCCTTCCTGTGTTACATCAGTATTGGCAAGTATCCTTCGTTCAGCATTAATCATCCTACTCTTACATACAACATTATCTAAGGGTGATTTTCCTTTGCAGAATCACTTGCTTTTAATTCACAGAATCTCCTTGTCATATAAATTTGAACAAAGAATAAGGGGTAGATATGCCTTTTAAAAAATTAGTTTGTTTGTACTACTTTATAAAACTTTCTCCTCCCTTCAATCCACAGATAGACCAAGACATCTTACTTGTCCTAGCTGAATGAAATGAGTCTAAACAGTGCATTGCATAGTGATGTGTTTGAAGACAGGGACTGTGCTGATTTTGCTACAACTCAGCATAGTAAACTGTAGATAAATATGAATAATATTAAATATATGAAAAAATATACTTAACGTCTCTAGGTTTTAAGATTCTAGAATCTGATCTTTGAATTCTTTAATAAATGGTGCTGGGAAAATAGGAAAGCCACAAGCAAAAGAATGAAATTTGACTACAGTTTGTTTCCAAGCACAAAAATTAATTCAAAATAAATCAAAGACTTAAATATAAGAACTGAAACAATAAATTACATAAATTAAAACATACATACTAAACTTATGGACCTTGGATATAAAGACCATTTTATAAATTTGACCTCAAAGGCAAGAAAAGGAAAGGCTAAAATAAACAAATGGAACTATAATAAACTGACTCAAAAACAAACAGCCAACCAAATAAGAGTTGGTATTTAAAAGCAACAACTCTGACAAACAGTTATTATCCAAAATATATAAAGAACTCGCAAAGCTCAACAACAAATAAACAAACAATTCAATTACAAATGGGGAAAGGACCTGGGCAGATACTTCTTTCATGAAGATATACAAACATCAAATAGATATATGAAAAGATGCTCATGTTTGCTAACTGTTAGAGAAATGCAAATCAAAAGTACAATGAGATACCACTGCACACTTGTTAGACTGGCTATTTTCAACAAGTCAGGTAATAACAGTGTTCAAGAGGCTGTGGAGAAAAAGGAACTCCCCCTCCACTGTTGATGGGAATGTAAACTGGTACCGCCACTATGAAAGACAGTATGATGGTTCCTAAAAAGTTAAAAGTTAAGAATAGAATTACCGTGTGAACCAGCAATCCTATTACTATCAACCCCAGAAACTCAAAAACATTTGCACACAAAGACAAATGCACCTCCATGTTCATCACAACATTTTTCACACTAGCCAAGACATGAAAACAACCAAAGTGTCCCTCGATAGAAGATTGGATAAAGAAGATCTGGTACAATATATACAATGGAATACTACTCAGCTGTAAGAAATTTAATTTCTAAATAATAAAAAACAAAAATAAATATCATACTCATTAAAATATTAGAAATATCTATTTAACATATGAGGACTTACAGCATAGTAGAGTACAGACTTTGAAGTGAGAACCACTTGAATGATTTACTAGTAATTTGCCTAGACTAGTAAACTTAGACAAAGTCACTTGAACTTTCTGTCCTTACTTTTGTATGTATAATGGGAATAAGAGTAGTATGAATACTACAGGGATATTGTGAGTATTTAAAAAATAATAGATACATGTAAAAATCTTGGCATGGTTCCTGATATAAGAACCTATACAATAACTGTTGGAATTATTAATATTATCATTACTACTAATGTTGTGGTGTCAACATCTAATATTATATATAAATACCAAAATAATAAAAATTATTTTTAAAAACAGTACAGATAAGATAAAAATTGCCATTTTTTTCCATTTTATAAAAATCATAACTCAAAGAAACTCATTGAGTTCAATTGTCATTTATTTGTATAGATATATCTATTCACTTCTGTGATGGACAAAGAGGTGTATACACATTCACATAATTTCTCTTCTGCTGTTTGTCCTCCATATTCCCACAGCTTCAACATATATGTTTTTGGAAAACTAAGGGAATGCATTTCTGTAATATAACATACTTGGAAAAATGGACTATTTATGAAATAAAAAAACTGAAAAAATTTAACAGAAAAGCACATATATAAGTTTGATTTGAAAAAGAAATTGACCTCCAAGCCATGTCTACATGGGCTATAGAATTTTTACTTTTTTAACAAGAAGAAATTCTTTGGCTTCTTTTCACCTAACCTTTATTTTCCTTTTCAAACAAAGCTATAGGTAGAGTATATCCATGTATTGAATTTTTTGTATATCAGTCACTGGGTAAACTCTCTAAATATTTGAGATATTAAGGGAAATGTTCATTCCTCAACACTCTGTTTCCCTAAGAATTAAACTTCTAGGCCTTATACCTCACACTTACTCCTCTCTACTGAGATACTATATGTTACCTGGTGGGTAAATTATAACCATTGGTCTAAAATCATATTAATGGGCCAAAAACACTGGGGAACAAAATTTTTGTTGCATCCACAAAAACACTTGTTATTACCTAATTTGAGTGTGCTGATCTCAAATCTGACATCAGTTTTTTGGGTTTTTTTTTTTTCTGTGAGCTACAGTTTTTTTGCAATTCAAGATTTTAGGTTTACAACTGATCGTAAAATTTTTAACATTTAGTTTAATATAATGAATTTGAATGTCTTCTTGGGCATCATCTTTGTGAAAATATAATAATTTATATAGCACAGTAAATACACGAATACACTAAAAGATATGATTGCATCAGACCTTGTCTACAATTTCAAAATAGAACAAATTAAAACACTTATTTTAACCATAAAATTTGAGCAAAACATTTAAATTCTATTCAGGCAAAAATTTGCATTTGTAGGTCTTGCATTTGTGTACTTATTTAGGACAATCTCGTTTGATGCTCCAGAAATAGTCTGCTCATCACTAACAGCTCCAAGATTTTCAGGAAACTTATCAAGGTGACTGTTCAGGAAGTGAATCTTAATGCTCATGTTAACATCCAATGTCACAGAAAGCCAACAGCATCCTTTGAACCAGAAGTTCACAGTTTTCTGCTTTTTTGTTGCCAAAGAAGTTCTTTGTAACTGCCACAAAAGACTGCCATGCTACTTTCTCCTCCTTATTCATCTGCCTGGGAATTTCTTCATCACGTATGGGGTTTAAATTTGAGGTCCACTGAATACAATTGTTTTTATCTTCTCGAAAGACAAGGCAGGAAAAGCAGCAATAATATGCTGAAAGCATTCACTTTCTGTATTCAAAGCCTGAACAAACTGCTTCATTAAGCCAAGTTTGATGTGAAGTGGGGGAAAATGATCTTGTCTCAATTAATTACAAGTTCATTCACAATATTTTGCACCCCTACTTCCAGAGCTTCACGTTTCGGCCACTCCTTCTGTGTCAAGTGTTTCTCCCAAGCTTGGCTGTCCCACAAACACAGAAAGCAAGGATACTTTGTGAAATTTCTCTGTTGTCTTAGCAGGAAATTTACCATTTTAAGATCCACACAAATGATCCAGTTATGCTTCTCATACTTCAGAAAGTCAAGGACAATTTTTTTCTATAAGAATCCACTTTTCTTTATTTATATATTTTTTTATTTTTCCAAGACAGAGAGAGAGTCAGAGAGAGGGATAGACAGGGACAGATAGACAGGAACAAAGAGATGAGAAGCATCAATCATTAGTTTCTCGTTGCACGTTGAGACACCTTAGTTGTTCATTGATTGCTTTCTCAAATGTGCCTTGACCATGGGCCTTCAGCAGAGCGAGTAACCCCTTGCACAAGCCAGCAACCTTGGGTCCAAGCTGGTGAGCTTTCCTCAAACCAGATGAGCCCACACTCAAGCTGGCAACCTCGGGGTCTTAAACCTGGGTCCTCCGCATCCCAGTCTGATGCTCTATTCACTGCGCTACCACCTGGTCAGGCCGAGGACAATTTTTATGTCATTATAATCTTCTTGTTGAAGCATTCACATAACAACAATCTTCTTCTTGTTGAAGATTATAGTGATGAGTTGAATAACCAATTGGAACCACTGAAAATAGGCAATATATGCATGTGTCACAAATGATGAAATATTGAGCCTTTGACGTTGAAGTGTGTAACAGCCACATATATAACAGAAGGTGTCAGGACTATTTTTACATTTACATCTACTCGAAGAAGCCATGATTCAATCTTAAAACAAAATAAGAGGGTGTTTTTATCAGATAATATTTTTTTACATTTAAAAACATCTACAATTATGTAAAAGCGATGTCTGTCAAACACTGATTGCCTTGTGGTTGGTTATGTTCAATCCAAGAGTCGTTGCCCTTTAACTCCAATTTAAAAACCAGTGCATGTCATTAACTGTAACAAAAAGAAATTAAAATTCCATAAAAACTGGAGCATGCACCAAAAAATGGATTTGAGATTTGGAATCAGTAATGCAGAAGTATATAGAAACAGTTCTAAAACCTCATGCAACAGAAAATTAAAAAAAAAAGTTGTTCCCCAGTGAATCTAAATCTGTCCACATTTTTCTTCCGTCTTCATACAAGACAGCAACATTAGGTAGGTAATATCCTCAGCAGAATCAAATCTGCCCTTGGGTGGGCAGTTGCAAGATGAAGGTAGGTCAGTGCTAAATCACTTCTTTAAATATAACGTAGTAATAAAGGTAATGTTTTGACATCTATCTTCTTGTTATTATGTTTATTTTTCAGTTGGTTTTGAATGTGATTGAATAATAAATATGTCATCCTTTCACCTAGACATATAGAACCTTATTTCTGCAAATGAGTTTCAGTCTGGTTCCTTTCCTATGTGTGAGTCTAAAGTAGGACTGAGAATATAAAACTCATGTATGTCTATAAGCCGCTTAGTGTGTTAAAAAGCATGGGTTTTAAAGTAAGACAGCACTGAATCTGGATCTTAGTCTGTATCTTTCTAACTTTGTGACTTGGGCCAAGTTAACTAACCTCTCTGGGCTTCAGTTTACTCATATGTAAAAACAAGGATAATAATATCTCAAAGCTTTGCAAAACTGAATATACTTATGCCTGACCAGGTGGTGAGGCACTGGATAGAGTGTCAGCCAAGAATGTTGAAACTCAGGTTTGAAACCCAGGTTTGAAACTGAGGTTTGAAACTCCAAGGTCACTGGATTGAAAACAGGCTCATCAGCTTGAGCATGGGTTCACCAGCTTGAGTTCAGTGTTGCTAGCCTGAGCCTGGGATCATAGCCATGACCTCATGGTCACTGGCTTGAGCCCAAACATCACTGGCTTCAATCCCAAGGTCGCTGGCTTGAACCCAAGATTGCTGGCTTGAGTTCAAGGTCGTTGGATTGAGCGGTTTGAGCAAGGGGTCACTTCCTCAGCTGGAGCCCCCTGGTCAAAGCACATATGAAAAAAACAGTAAATGAACAACTAGGGTGCCAGAATGAAGAATTGATGCTTCACATCTGTCTCCCTTCCTGTCTGTGTGTCCTTGTCTGTCTGTCATTCTCTCTCTCTCTCATTCTCTCACTAAAAAAATAAAATAACTCAATGTACTTATAAATGACTGGTATATGAAAAACTCTAAATAAACGCTGTTTTATAGGAACATTATTATTTTTATGGCCATTGTCATTGAAGTCATTAAAATCTGCTGCAGGTTGTAGTGTTTACCTATGTGACAAATGCACATGCCTAAAGCTTGAGCAAACTTAGGTAGTTCAGCTGTGAAGGGAAACAGAAACTAGCACCTATAGCCAATATAATGTCCTTACTTAAGTAAGGTGTCTGTGTTCTTTTAAGAACAGGTAAGTAGCCCTGGCCGTTTGGCTCAGTGGTAGAGCGTCGGCCTGGCGTGCAGAAGTCCAGGGTTAGATTCCCTGCCAGGGCACACAGGAGAAGAGTCCATCTGCCTCTCCACCCCTCCCCCTCTCCTTCCTCTCTGTCTCTCTCTTCCCCTCCCGCAGCGAGGCTCCATTGGAGCAAAGATGGCCCAGGCGCTGGGGATGGCTCCTTGGCCTCTGCCCCAGGCGCTAGAGTGGCTCTGGTCGCAACAGAGCGACCCCCCAGAGGGGCAGAGCATCGCCCCTTGGTGGGCAGAGCATCACCCCCCTGGTGGGCGTGCTGGGTGGATCCCGGTTGGGCGCATGCGGAAGTCTGTCTGACTGTCTCTCCCCATTTCCAGCTTCCGAAAAATACAAAAAAAAAAAAAAAAAAAGAACAGGTAAGTAAAACTGTTATGGCCCTACACGATTTCAGAGTCCCTTGCCTCCATATAAATAGTTTCTTTAGAGATAAAAATTAAGAAAACAAGATAGACAAAAAGGATGTTATCTGCACCTTTCCAAAAACAAATCTTTCTGACTTCAGAGGCTACACTCTTAAATCATATATTGCCTCTTCTTGTTATCCTCCCAGGAAGAAACGTTCCTAATTTAAAAAATACATATATGCTATAGGAAAGATTTTTGTGGGTTTAACATGGTAAGACTTCAGTTCCCCAAAGACAAGCTGTCCAAAAACCTCAGATTACTCTGATACACATATCTTTAAATTTATCAAAAAGTAAAACAAAAAAACTAAATTTAAGAACAAAAGAGTAACTTCTAAATAGCCACCAAAAAATGGACGGAGAGAAGAACCAGAGTCCCAAATACTTCAATTACTTTATTATGATTGGTCAAATCACTGCAGTTTGGAGAGTATTCCATTTACTGGTGATTTATATAAATTATCAGCCTAAGATAAAAAAGGAAGGAAAATATCAGAGAAGCAATAGAGGAAGAAAAAAGTTAGGTATATTGGCAGTGGCTAGAAGCAGTTGGCAGGTAGAAATAGCAAAAAGCAACATATATCAGAAAGAAGACACTCAACAATAAAGAGGCAAAAGATAAAACATGCTGGTACTGTAGTTAGGAGTAAGACAATGATTGAGAGTGCCTTTCACCACGTTAATATCACTTTCGATACGAGAAGTAGGTAAATGCATACTATGGCCTCAATACAGTGCCTCTGAAGACCTGGAATCTCCCTGGCCACAAGGTGGACTATATTAAAAGAAGCAATAAACCTCAACCAATACCGTGTGCATAAGCAACTCAGCTGAACTGAGACCAGCATGGAAATCATTAAAGAATCCTCCTTCAAAAAAGGGCAAAAAGCATAAATTTATAACAGTTACAAGGGAAAAGGAAAATCAATCAGGAACTAAAAACACAAACAAAGGTTATAGATTTGAATTATATTTATTTTTAAAGAGAAGGCAATATATTTTTAGTATTTCCTGTCACATATATCATTAAATGTCTTATTGCCATATATTATTTAATGCAACAAACCAGAAAGTTGAGTATAATTGTTATACCCATTTTACAGAAGAAACTGAACTTTAAGAAAGTTAAGTAACTTTGACTCAGTTCATCTGACTCCAGAGTTCACAAACCTAAATGCTATATTGTCTCTTCTTAGTGTCTTCCAAAGAAACGGCAGTGTTTGATTTTTAAAATTGATTTTGAATCATTAAAACTCTATACAGTCAAGTGATAATACCCAGGCCATATCCTGTGTGAATGGTTCTTAAATGCCTCTTATCTTTGTCCCATTGCTCATTGAGAAGGTGAAAGATTTTTATTAGGCAATATATTTGACCTAATTGTGTTACTTTTCAGAAGGATGACTTTGACATTTCAAAGTGAGATGGAACATTAGAAGGCTACATAGTTGGTATTAAAAAAAAAAAAAGACAGTAATTTATGATGCTGCAAAAGAATGTAATTTTTTCCAGGAAAAAAAGACTTTGTAAATTACTTGAATATATTATATATTTGCAGTACTGATGAAACTGAGCAGTTTCAGCAATAGCCACTAACTCTTACTTTCCTAAGAGCCTGTCAAAGAATCATTTTCATACACATCCACAACCCCCTACACACAGACACGCATGTGTGAGCACACACACACATTTATGCATGCACATTCCAAGTTAACTTTTAAGCACAGTAAGAATAGACTATGAATTTTTCCATATATTGGTCTAAAACTATGGCTTGGCTGGAAGCAAACAGGGATGGAGATCACACAGAACTGTGAGAGATATGGGGAATCCCTAGCAGAAATAATTTACAATATTATATTAAGGGATTGGGAGTGTTATTGAAAATAAAAAGAAGTCAGAGATTCAAGATAGCAAATCTTAAAATTCAGAGAAGTCTAGTAGCAGATATTATGGGTTAAGACTTGAAAACTGCACTTAAGAAAAAGACTCTAAACTCTAAAGGACTCTGATTGAACAAACTGTGATGTTGTTTATTAGGATTTCACTTTTACAAGTTTGAATTTAAATTTAAAACCCAGATAAAGGTTTTACAGTGACATGGGTTAGAAATTTTAAAACTGCCTTATGTATATTCCAGATTTGAGCAAATGATTAAATATATTGAGAATAATAGGAGCTAAGTTTTTCACTGTTGGGAGTGTTACAAATATGGAAAGGAGGGATATTCAAATGTATCATGCTTTACTGAATTGAAATTAAAAGTATCAGTATGAACTCATGTGAACTGATTATATTTATATATTATATGTGCAAAATATAGTGACAGATAGATAGATAAGTAGAGAAATATGCTTCCTTATAAAAATGTATTTCCTAGCTCAGTCTCCTGAAAAACCTAAAATAACTGACACAGCAATAACAATGATAGCACTACCAGAAGTCTGGATCTTGGTTTCTAAATATTATTCTTTAAAGAAGGACCCAAGGCTCCTTTAAGAAATGGTGGAATCCAAAACTGGGACAGAGAAAATACAAGATGTACCTAGAACATCTTTTGGGATTACTAAATAACCACTTAAAGCATACTGGGAACATGTCAAAAGGTTACAGAAGACAGCTAAAGAAACAATACGAACATTCAAGTAAACAATAATAGTGATAGATTATAGCCCACTGAATAAAATAAGAATCAGTGAGCACATATGGATATAAATAAATAAATATAAAGTAATAAATATAGAAATAATAATGAGGTTGACATGATACTGTACATAAAAAAGTCTAATGTCTCAGTCAAAAAACTACTAGACCAGAAAAATGAATTCCGTACAATGGCAGGATATAAAACTAATGTTCAGAAATCAGTGGCATTTTTATACACCAACAATAAACTGTCTGAAAGATAAATTAAGTAAACAATCCTCTTCACTATTACAACAAAAATATATATAGTACCTAGGAGTAAATTTAACCAAGGAGGAAAAAGACTTAAACTCATAAAAACATAAAGCATTAAAAAAAGTAATCAAGAAAGATACAAACAAGTGGAAACAAATACCATGTTCATGTATAGGAAGAATAAACATCATTAAAATGTCTATATTACCTAAAGCAATCTATAAATTCAATGCAATTCCTATTCAAATACCAATGGCATATTTCAAGGATATAGAACAAATACTCCAAAAAGTTATAAGGAACCAAATAAGAACACAAATAGACTCAGCAATCTTGAAAAAGAAGAATAAAGTGGGAGGTATCACACTTTCGGATATCAAGTTATATTACAAGGCCATATTAATGTAAACATCTTGGTACTGGGATAAGTACAGGCATAGAGAGCAATGGAACAGAACAGAGAACCCAGAAATAAACCCACAGCTTTATGGACAATTTATATTTGACAAAGGAGGTAAGAGCATATAATGGAGTAAAGACAGCCTCTTTAACAAATGGTGTTGAGAAAATTGGACAGGTACATGCAACACAATGAAACTAGACCGACAACTTGAAGCATTTGCAAAAATAAACTCAAAATGGATAAAAATCTTAAATGTAAGTCATGAAACCATAAACATCTCAGAAGAAAACAGGCAGTAAACTCTCTAATATCTCTTGTAGCAATATTTTTGCTGATTTATCTCCATGGGCAAGTGAAATAAAGGACAAAATAAACAAATCAGACTATATGAAACTAAAAAGAAATTTACACAGCAAAAGACACCATTAACAAAATAAAAAGACAACTCACACAATAGAAGAACATATTTGCTAATACATCTGATAAAAAAATTAATAACCAAAATTTATAAATAACTTCTAAAACTCAACACCAGGAGGGTAAACAATCCAATTAAAAAATGAGCAAAAGAACGGAATAGACACTTGTCCAAAGAGGACATACAGATGGCCAATAGGCATATGAAAAAATGTTCAATGTCTTTAATCATCAGTTAAATGCAAATTAAAACCACAGTGAGATACCACCTCACAACTGTCAGAATGGTGCTCATTAACAAATCAACACACAATAAGTGCTGGCGAGGGTGTGGAGAAAAGGGAACCCTCCTGCACTGCTGGTGGGAATGCAAACTTGTGCAGCCACTGTGAAAAACACTATGGAGTTTCCTCAAAAAATTAAAAATAGTAGTGGCTTCTGACTCTGCTATTCCACTTTTAGGAATATATCCTAAGAATACCAAATCATTGATTCAACAGAAAATATGCACTCCCATGTTTATTGTAGGATTGTTTACAATAGCTAAGATCTGGAAACAGCCCAAGTGTTCATCAGTGGATGAGTGGATTAAAAAGCAGTGGTACATATACACAGTGGAATATTATGTGCCATGAAAAAAGGAAATCCTACCTTTTGAGATGGCATGGATAGACCTGGAGATTATTTTGCTAAGTGAAATAAACCAGGCCAAGAAAGATAAATATCATATGATCTCACTTATATGTGGAATCTAATGAACAATGTAAACTGAGTAACAGAATAGAGGCCGAATAAGGGTCACAGAGATCAGAGTGACAGCTATCAGAGGCAAGGGGGATGAGGGCATGGGATCAGAGAAGGTGAAGGGATTATATATATATATATATATATATATATATATATATATATATATATATATATATAATATACACACACACATACACACACATAACACATAGATACAGAAAACAAGACAGCAAATCCTAGAGGGAAGGGGGGAGGGATTTAGGGGAAGGGGAACAAAAGGCAGGTAATGGGTGACAAGGTGGTGGGGTGAGGGAGTTGTATCGAGTGGAACACTTGAATCTATGTTAACAAAATAAATTAAAATTAATTATAAAGAAGAAATAATAATAAAGTTAGAAAATCATCAATGCATGTTCAAATCAATGGGAGAAAATTTGACAGGAAACAATGTATATCCCCAGCATTAAAGGACCTCCTTAAAAGATTACTTATGCATTACAAAGTTATGGTAGAGAAAACTAGTAGACACAACCTTAATCAAAGCATCAAAGCTAACATCACCAGTATTGGGACAAAGCATTATTATGAGCCTCCTGCTATAATACCCTGAGAAGCACAAAATATTTCTTGTGAGATACACCTAACAAAAATTCATAACCTGAATGAAAAAGAAACATAATGAAGGGATATTCTGCATAATAACTGGTCCATATACTTAAAAAATTCCCAAGTCAAGAAAAACAAATATAGAGGGACTATTCTAAATTAAAGGAGTCAAAAGATACATGATTACTAATTTTAGTGAATGATCTGAGATTGGATTGTAGGTAATTGATAAAATTTGAATATTACCTATGTAATAGACAGTAGTATACCACTAATAAATTACTTAATTTTGACAACTATGATTACATAATAGTATATTCTTGTTTCTAGTAAATACACAGTAAAGTATTTTGGGGAAAGTAGATACGGTATCTCTATCCTAATATTTCTCTCTCCCTAAAATAAAATATATGGACAGAGAGGGAGATAATGAGAGAGAAAAAGAAAATATAAACAATTAGTTTATTTGGATAAAAGATATATGAAAATTCTTTGTACTATTCTTACAACTTTTCTGTAGACTTAAATTGACACCAAAATAAACATTTAAAACAAACAAAAAATCCTCAGGCCAGAGAGTTAAGATTCCATGTTGGGACTTGGATGTTTTTGAACATCCAATGTAAGAAGGCATTGAATCTTGAATCTAAATAGGGGGCTAGACATGCAGCGGAAAAGAAAGAAACCTAGTTTTTAGCATCAGAATATAAAACAAAGACTGTTCAGCAAGAAAGCAGGCAAGAACTCAGTTGACAAACCCAGATTCAAAAGAGAACCAGCAGCATAGCTAACTCAGTGTTGATGAGGTAAATTACTAGTGTAAGGCTCTTAGTAGTCCTCCTGCCAAGTGACAAGTTTAATCCAAGATTCTGAACATACGTGCAAGTGTTGCATGACCTTGCAATTCTAAGAAGCCTGCGGAGGCTGCAAGCAAGTATATGATTACAGTTAGATGGAGGAAGTTTCATGCAGCTGCAGTATAACCTGATTCAGTTGGAAACAGTTTTGGTATAGATCTTCATAGCTTAATGTTATAAGTCCCCAAGAAAGAAAAATTGGAAAATGTGATCATCCTAGAGTTTTCAAAAACATCACCTTTGCCTTTTGCAACAGAGCACAAGTCAATGCATGGATAAGAGAGAAACGTTTTAGTTTTTCCTATTCCATTATATTTTGTGTCCTTTAGAACCAAAAGATAAGAAAATTGATACCTCTATACTCTCAGTTTTCAATCACACTTGCACTTTAAAATCATTGGGATTGGTTTTTCTTAAAACTACCAATATCTGTACCTAACCCATAGAGGTTTATTTCATTGGTCTGGAATTGAGCCCAAACACTCACATTTTTAAATATTCTCAGATAATTCTAATGTTCAGTCAGGGTTGATAATTACTGGTCTAGATCCTGTTTCTCAAAATGTAGTTTTCAGACCACTTATATTAGAAATATCAGGAGTATTAATTTAAAATGCAGGAATGCCAAGAGGGCCACAGAATAAATGGAAGCTACACTCACCTGCTCCCAACTTCGAACAGGATTTACAGCTAAATTATAGAGCAACCAACCTGAATAACTAACTGAATAAAGCCTAGGTGAACTGAACTATTATAACCAAGGGTTTACAAAAAAGCCACACAGAGACTGTTAAGGGCAGAGATGCAGAAGGGCTGACCTCTCCACCCACATGCTTTGGATGAAAAGGCAGAGGAATATCTCAGCTGTAAAACTCCCTCCAACCAGGAAGGTGGGGTCTCAACCCCATGCAGGGTTCCCTAACCCAGAGCAACAGAGACAGAGGACAAGTTAACATATGTGGTGGTTAAAATCACTGAAGATTCATTCTACGTGGGAGAAAATGGGATCAGCCAGAGACCCAATGCCACCTTCTCGATTAAGCTCTCCTATTGTAATAGCACCAGACTAGGGAGCACACTGCCTGGTCCTCCAGCTACTGGAGATACTACTCTGTCATGCTTGAGTCTTACAAAGGATCTGCTGGCTGCACCCAGCAGGGACTTTTAGAGGGCCCTTTTTCTGTAGAAGCTCTAGGCAGAGACTCAGACAGCGATTCAACTGTATAACTTTAGAAAGGGGACTATTCTTTTGCATCTTGAAGTTACACCTGGTGCCCGCCCCCACCTGCGAGTAACTGGACTTGTCTTGCCACTCTGTGGCCCTGCTTTCTTGAGTTCAGTTACATGAGGGAGAGTTGAGTACTGTGCAGAACTGTGATTTTTAGAGTACTGTCTTCCAGGGTGGTTTTTGTCCAGAAATCAGATAGGTGTGTTCAGCGTTGTGTGGCTACATCATGGAGAGGGGTCGTTCGCATCTCCCTTGTGAACCTAGCTCATGCTATCATAAAGAAAGGAAGAAGTGTCTACCTACCTTCTACAGGCTTTCTGGGATCACCCCCAATGGGAGACTCTTTTTATCTGCCTTTCCAAGTCCCAGTGGCTCCATCTTTCTGAGCTCAGTTCCATGGGCAAAGGAAGGGGAGGAAGGAGTACTGTTTGAAGCTGGGAAAATAAAAGTCTGTCTTTCTCAGAGGCTAGTGTCATTGTCTGTGACAGGGCAAAATGCTTGGCCCCTTCCTATAGGCTCAACTGGCACCATCCTCAATGGAAGACTCTTTTGATCTGTCCTCTCAAGCCTCATGACTCTTCCCTGTTGAGCTTGCTCCTGTGGAGAAAATGGCTAGCTTCCCCCAACCTGAACTTGCAGTCTGCTCTTTCTGGGAGAGGAGAGTTGGAGACTCTGGCCGAGAGTGAGTGGTTTGGTTCTGAGTAGGAGCTACTTTCTCCTCATTGAGTACCTGACCACATACCCCCAAGTAGGGGACCCTTAACCCCATCCTCCTGACCTTAATCTCCCCAGCATACCAAGCACATTACCTTTGGATGGGTCTATGGCTCAAAGCTAGCCTGAAACTTCTCTACAATCTTTCTTCAGAAGACTCTAAAGGAAGACCAGGCAACCGCAGGGGGAGGTTCAGCAACTGACAGGTGAAGATAGAACTCAGGGAACCTTAGACCTTTTACAGATCTTCAACCAGCTCTCAGCTGAAGAAAGCCAACCCTTCTACTCATATTGTTACCTCACACACATACCCAGGTCCAGCAGATACAAACATAAACAATAAATATGGTGGTAGCTCCAAACAGATAGCCCAAGGCTAGTTACACACAATGTTTGATATCAGCCTGTACCTGAACCCTGCCCTGGTGGATTAATAACCAACACAAATGGTGGTGGGCTTCAGACCATACCAAGGCTTTGCCTAACTAGCCACACAAGGCCCACACCCAAAAAGGGGGATTTTGACAGGCAACAGAACCTGTTGGAAATAACTCTGCCTTGGGGGGAAACCCCTGCACAGCAATTCATGCATTATGTTTGAGGTTTACCATTACATTCTGCCAGACTGAAAAGTAAACTCAACCCATGAAAGAGCCAACAGCATTAAAGAATAAACTACAACAGAAGGCTGAACATAACCTGCAAGAAACATTCCTTGAGCACTGAGCTCAAGTGATCTGAAAGATTGCACCATTGAGCCTGAGTAGGCAGTGGCATAGTGGATAGATTGTGGGACTGGGACACAGAGGACCCAAGTTGGAAACCTTGAGGTCACTGACTTGAGCGCAAAGTTGCTGACTTGAACATTGGATCATACACATGACCCCATGGTAGATGGCTTGAGCCCAAAGGTAGCTGGCTTGAAGCCCAAGGTCACTGGCTTGGGCCCAAGGTCGCTGGCTGGAGCAAGGGGTCACTCAGTCTGCTGTAGCCCCCCAACCCCACCCCCGGTCAAGGCACATATGAGAAAACAATCAGTGAACAACTAAGGTGCTGCAACAAAGAATTGATGCTTCTCATCTCTCTTCTTGTCTGTTTGTCCCTATTTGTCACTCCTCTGTATCTCTTTCTCTCTGTCACAATAAAAGAAAAGATTGCACCACTGAGACAAACAACACATCTACATAATGAATCCATCCTAGCTACAGCAATCAGAGAAGAAGAAATAAAAAGTATATATATTGGAAAGGAGGTAGTAAAACTGTCTTTATTGGCAGATGACATGATACTGTACCTAAAAAATTCTAAAATCTCCACCAAAAAAACTACTAGATCTAACAAATAAATTTGGCAACATAGCAGGATAAAAATTAATATTCAGAAATTGGTGGCATTATTATTATTATTATTTTTACAGAGACAGAGTGAGAGTCAAGAAGAGGGATAGATAGGGAAAAACAGACAGGAATGGAGAGAGATGAGAAGCATCAATCATGTTTTTTGTTGCGACACCTTACTTGTTCATTGATTGCTTTCTCATATGTGCCTTGCCCGTGGGCCTTCAGCAGATCGAGTAACCCCTTGTTCAAACCAGCGACCTTTGGTCCAAGATGGTGAGCTTTGCTCAAAGCAGATGAGCCCGCGCTCAAGCTGGAGACCTCGGGGTATCGAACCTGGGCCCTCTGTATCTCAGTCTGATGCTCTATCCACTGTGCCACCACCTCGTCAGGCGGTGGCATTTTTATATTCTACTGATAAACATTCAGTAAGATAAATTAAGAAAACAAACACATTTGTTATTGTAACAAAAAAATAGCCTGACCAGGTAGGTGGTGGTGCAGTGGATAGAGCATCGAACTGGAATGCAGAGGACCCAGGTTTGAGACTCTGAGGTCGTCAGATTGAGTGTGGGCTCATCTCGTTTGAGCAAAGCTCACCAGCTTAGACCCAAGGTCACTGGCTCAAACAAGGGTTTACTCGGTCTGCAGAAGGCCCACGGTCAAGGCACATATAAGAAAGCAATCAATGAATAACTAAGGTGTTGCAACAAAAAACTGATGATTGATGCTTCTCATCTATTCGTTCCTGTCTGTCTGTCCCTATCTGTCCCTCTCTCTGACTCTCTCTCTGTCTCTGTAAAAAATAATAATAATAATAATAAATAAGGAATCTAAGAATAAATAAAATCATGGAAGTAAAAGACATGTACTTGAAAAATTACAAATACTGAAGAAAGAAATTTATAAAGAAATGAATAAATGGAAATATATACCATTTTCATGAATAGGAAAAATTAACATCATTAAAATAGTCATACTACCCAAAGAAATCTACAAATTCAATACAATTCCTATTAAAACACTAAAGATATTTTTGTCAGACAGAGAACATATATTCCAAAACTGTATAAGGAGCCACCACACTACCAGATATGAAACTATAGTTCAAGGCTATGTTAATCAAAACAGCATAGTACTGGCATAAAAACAGTTATATAAATCAATGAAACAGAACAGAAGACACAAAAGGAAAACCATGCTTTTGCAACTCACTAATATTTGGCAAAGGAGGAAAGAATACACAATAGGGTGAAGGCAATATCTTCAATACATAGTGTTGAAAAAATTAGACAGATCCATGCAAAAAGAAATGCAACTAGACCACCAAATTACATAATACACAAGAATAAGCTCAGAACACACTAAAAGCTTAAGTGTGATTCCTGAAACCTTAACAATCCTAGAAGAAAATATAGACAATAAAATTTCATACACTTCTTGCAGCAATATCCCCCGCCCCATTATCTCTCCTTAAACAAGGAAAACAAAGAAAAAATAAACAAATGACACTATATGTAACTAAGAATTGTTTTGGACAGAAAAATAAACCATTAACAAAATGAAAAAGGAATGCAATGAATGGGAGTACATATTTGCCAATGATACATCTGATAAGGGGTTTATTTCCAAATTACATAAAGAATTTACACTACTCAACACCAAGAAGACAAACCAATACCATCCCAATAAATTTAAATTTTAAAAAAATAGTAAAGGACTTGAATAGACAATTCTCCAAAAAGGACATACAGATGGCCAAAGGACATATGGAAAATGCTCAACATGACTAATAATCAGAGGAATACAAATTAAACCTTATGCCTGTCAGAATGGCTGTCTTCATTAAACCAACAAACAAAAGGTGATAGTGAGCTTGTGGAGAAAAGGGAAACTTTGTGCACTGTTGTGAATGCTGACTGGTTCACACTGTAGAAAAGAGAATGCAGTTTCCCCCCAAAATGGACCTAGCCAGACCAGGCGGTGGCACAGTGGATAGAGCTTTGGACTGGGACTTGGAGGACCCAGGTTCGAAACCTTAAGGTTGCCTACTTGAGTGCAGGGTCATTGGTTTGAACATGGGATCATAGACCTAACCCCATGGTCACTGGATTGAGCCCAAAGGTCCCTGGCTTGAAACCCAAGGTCCCTGGCTTGAGCCCAAGGTCACTGGCTTGAGCAAGGGGTCACTTACTCTGCTATAACCCCCTCCCCCCGGTCAAGGCACATATGAGAAAGAAATCAATGAGTAACTAAAGTTCTGCAATGAAGAATTGATGCTTCTCATCTCTCTCCCTTCCAGCCTGTCTGTCCCTATTTGTCTCTCTCTCTGTCTCTCTCTGCCTTGGACACACACACACACACACACACACACACACACACACACTGAAACATGCATACACACACACACAAAATGGACCTGCCTTTTGATCCAAAAGAAATATATACAATGAAACCCAAAACACTAATTCAAGAAGATATATGCATGCTTACGTTCATTGCATCATTATTTACAGTAGCCAAGATTTGGAAGCAGCCCAAGAGACTATCCGTTGATGAGTGTATAAAAAATCTGTGGAAATATGCACAGTGGAATAGTACTCAACTGTAAAAGAATATTAGGAAATCTTACCCTTCTTGACAGCATGGATGAACGTCAAGATTATTTTGCTAAGTGAAATAAGTCAGTCAGAGAAAGACAAATACTATATGATCTCAATTTTATGTAAAATGTAGTGAACAAAATAAATTCATGATCAAAATAGAAACAGAAGCAAAGATACAAGAGCAGACAGTTTTCAAAAGGAAGAGGGTCATGCAAAAGAATGAAACTCAACTACAGTTTGTCTCCTTGTACTAAAATTAATTCAAAATGGATCAAAGACCTAAATATAAGACCTGAAACAATAAAGTACATAGAAGAAGACATAGGTGCTAAACTCATGGATCTTGGTTATAAAGAGCACTTTATTAATTTGATTTCAAAGGCAAGGGAAGTGAAGGCAAAGATAAATGAATGGGACTAAGAAGCTTCTGCACAGCAAGAGAAACTGATGACAAAACAAACAGACAGCCAACTAAATGGGAGATGATATTTTCAAACAACTGCTCAGATAAGGGCCTAATATCCAAAGTATACAAAGAACTCATAAAACTCAGCAACAAACAAACAATCCAATAAAAAACGGGAAGAGGACATGAACAGACACTTCTCCCAGGAAGAAATACAAATGGCCAACAGATATAAGAAAAGATGCTCATCCTCATTAGCTATTAGAGAAATGCAAATCAAAACTACAATGAGATACCACCTCATACCTGTTAGTTTGGCTATTATCAACAAGACAGGTAATAACAAGTGTTGGAGAGGCTGTGGAGAAAAAGGAACCCTCATCCACTGTTGTTGGGAATGTAAAGTAGTACAACCATTATGGAAGAAAGTATGGTGGAACCTCAAAAAACTAAAAATAGAACTACCATATGACCCAGCAATCCCTCTACTGGGTAAATACCCCCAAAACTCAAAAACATTGGTACATAAAGACACATGCAGCCCCATGTTCACTGCAGCATTGTTCACAGTGGCCACGAAATGGAAACAACCAAAAAGCCCCTCAATAAATAGATTATTAGATAAAGAAGATGTGGTGCATATATACTATGGAATACTACTCAGCCGTTAGAAATGATGACATCAGATCATTTACAACAAAATGGATGGATCTTGATAACATTATACTGAGTGGAATAAATAAATCAGAAAAAATTAAGAACTATATGATTCCATACATAGGTGGGGCATAAAAATGAGATTCAGAGACATGCACAAGAGTGTGGTGGTTACTGGGGTGGGGGGGAGGGGAGGGGCACAAAGAAAACCAGATAGAAGGTGACGGAAGACAATTTGACTTTGGGTGAGGGGTATGCAACATAATTAAATGTCAAAATAACCTGGAGATGTTTTTTCTGAACATATATACCCTGATTTATTAATGTCACCCCATTAAAATTAATAAAAAAGAAGGAAGTGGGGTTGAGAGACTGGATGAAAGAAGAAGGGATTAAGCAAAAAATATATATTATAGATATAAATATATGAATATATAAAACTAATAGACACAATCAACAGTGTGGTTATAGCCAGAGGAATCAGGAGGTGGGGGATAGATAGGTGACGTTGTGCAAAGAGGAAGAAATGGGGACAGAAAGAGACTTTGCTTGGAGCAATGTGCACACAATGCAGTGTGGAAATGACATTTTGTTAAGTTTTACACTTGAAAATGTTTTGGTTTGTGAAACAATATCACTCCAATAATCTCAATTAAAAATGAAAAATCTTGATCCCATCCCACATTAACAAAATTAGGATTGGGGATTAGAGCTTATTTGTTAACCAGTTCTCAAGTGATAGTTCTGTTCACTAAGTATGAGAACTACTTCACTAGATTTTTAAGACCTCATTTTTAAACAGCATGGATAGTTCTCCAGGAAATACCATTTTACCACCACTCTGTTCCCAGAATGTTAACTCACTAATCTTATAATACAAGGTGCTTCTCAGAATGTGATATATTATGGCAGATAAAATTTCTTGGGAAGGTTGATACATTATGCAAGGATGATGCAAGGCTCTCTTTCTGATTTTAACTTAGAATACAGACATTTTAATATGCAGTTGCTTGGGATTCTATTAGAAGTAAATATTGTGGAAGGCTTGAGAAAACGAAGATGTGTTGTTTCATCTGCAGGACAGCCACAACCTGAATCATAATGAACGATTTGTCACTCTTGAGATATATACCCTTAAGCAGAGCACAATTTCATAAATTCTTGAAATGACAGTGACAGATGCTTTTTTTATATCCTGGTATCAAATAATGTAAGAGAGTTACATATGAGCCAATGAAGGTAACTCCATGATCTGTTCGGTTAAAGGATGAAGAAATAAGGAAGACTGTTGTGAATCCTGTATCTAAGTCAAGAAGAAAGTAAGATGATGAATAAGGAAACCATTTGCTTTTAGCTTTCAATCCACTAATTAATTGTGCATAAAAATAGCTGTATTATATATAATATGCAAAATGTTCATTTGTGGAACCTCTATACATCGAGGTGAGAGATTAAAATAAAAGCTCAAATATTTGGGTTTTTTTTTCCAAAAAAGAAGTCCCAAAATCTTGTTGAGGTTGTTACACTCTCAAAAGTGTAATGAACACTATATTTTCAACTCTGAAATGATGACTCTGGGTCACTAATTAAAATTAGATGACAGTGTAACATACTTTACAAGAAAGAAAAAGAATATGTATCACATTTTTGGAAACTTTAAAATAAAATAAGTTAAATAAAGTTATGGAACACAGAGAATTTATTTCTGTGTTCTTTTCTTTTGTTTTTTGGGTATAAAGTTTATAAAATCAGAGAAGAGAACATACAGGGCTTAGCCATCCTCACTGTCACCAAGTCTTTATATTTTTGTTTCATTTGGTTACATTAATGTGTCCTAAAAAACTAACTGGTTTAACTCTTATTTATGCCTTAAGGAGTTAAACAATATACAAAAACATTTAACATTCTCTCCAAGTATTCAAGTTCTATGTAACTCCATCTGGAAATTGTCATAAAGAGAAATGAACAAGTTTGTAATCATTATCTTTCGATTTCTTTTATCACAAGTATACTTTTTTTTTTTATTTTACATGATGCCATGGTTACAAATTTCAGCCTATAAATTGGGAGTTGAGCTGGGATTTATTCTGTGAAATGTACACAAAATTTGTAACAATTCAAACATATTTCATTTACTGTCATTATAATTTGCAGCATATACAGTGTCTATAAACTGGACACCAGTCTTTCATTCCAATGAATATATTTTTTACAAACCTAGGTGGATGATTAATATTTTGTAATATATGCATAATCTATATTCTCAGACATGGATCTTAAGTAAAATCATGTAAATGAGGTTGGCTTCATCTGTACATTTATCATGGGTATTCAGTAATGGACAAAAATATAGATTTAAACATTCATGGAATGGAAAACTAGTGAGGAACTGGGAAAAGGCAGCAATGAGTCGGAAGGAAGACAATGCCTTATTCCACAGCTTCTCTCACAGGATGGCAATCAAATCTAGGTTATTTCATAGAATGGAGGATAGATATTGGGTATGGAGTAGATACTAAAACCATTCTTAAAATCTGATAAGTTTCAAAATATTTTGAATATTTTTAAGGAATAAAAAGTCCACTGTCTTTAACATATTGTATACAAATTAGAAAGGGAATTGTTTAATGATCATTGCCAGATATTACCAATTTAGTTTAATCAGTAAGAAGACAGTTTGTCTGTTTAATCTTCAAATCAGAAGATAGCCTTTCCTTCCATTCATTCAGCAAGAAGTTTTAAGCACCTACAATGACTGACACTGGGCTAGGCACTGAAACACAGTTGTAAGGCCAGAGAAGTGAAGCTAAGAGTCATCTGAAAAATGTAACCTGGATGTTCAAAGGTTCATTCCAATTAGATATATGACTGCCATGCTCAGTTGAGCCCTGAGAGGATTAAAAGAGTATGAGAACACAGTTGAATCAAGGACATTATACAGTTTCCAGTGTTAAGATCAGGTCATAGGAAACTGGTGAAAAAGGACACTAGTTCTGCCTAGAATTATGTACCTTGTGATGTGATTCATTTCCACTTTGAATATGTGTTAACTCTTTTTAAAATATTTTTTGTGATAATCACACAACATGAGATCTACGTTCTTAAATTGTTAAGTGCACAATATAGTACTATTAACTACTAGCACAATTTTGTACAGCAGATCTGTAGAACAAATTCATCTTGTATAACTGAAACTTTATTCTCTTTGATCAAAAATATGGATATTTTCTGTTGTTTGCCTATTAATGAAATTACATATTAACATTGACTTGATATATAGTGTTGATCTCTTCAGTTTTATACATTACAGCAATAAGCACTCTCTAGAAGTAGCTACTTAAATGTGTAAACATTCACTAGTTGCAAACATCTGCCAGGCCAACCTAATTTCAATGACACCAGCACCACATAAAACCATTTTACTGGAGCTGGAGCAAGAGACATTGAGAAAGTAAAGGTACTGGTTTTGAATACTGTAGAAACATGGTGAACTTAGTGGATGGTGCGTGTAATGCTGATGGTCAGGGCTGGCAGGATCACATTGGATTCAGGCAAATGGTAGAGGAACTGCAGAGCCCAAAAGTGTTGGGCCATTCCCATTTAACAGTCTCACAAAGGCAGATGAGCAAACAGGCAGGGAGAAACTGCTTTTCACGTCAGCAGGCGAATGAACAACAGAAATGGCCCTTCACAGTTGCAGGCAGGCAATCTGCAATCTACCATCTGCCCTGAGAACAAGCACCCTTATCCTTACGTGGACTATATACACATAGCACTGCCATGTGCTCATGCACTAATCAGGCAAAATATAAGAGAACAAGCCTTACACAGCTGTTTTTTCCAACAGTAGGGTTCCAGGCAGAAAGAGCTGGGCTCACAATGATAACCATGGGTGATGAACAAAGGGATCCAGAAACATGGTTTCCCTAAAAAATCTGACAGTATATTATAATATAAACTTTTGACTTATCATTTATACCCTCAGGTGGTTTTTTGTTTTTTATTATTGTTGTGGGGTTGTTGTTTTTTTGCACTGCTTTAAGAAGGTAATGGGAACACAGAAGCAGAGACTGGAATAATGTAGTCACAAGTCAAGTAATGCTGACAGCCACCAGGAGCTGAAAGAGGCAAGGGACAGATTCTCCTTTAGAATCTGCAGAGGGAGTGTGGTATTGCCCATACCTTAATTTTAGCCCAGTGACACAGAGTTCAAACTTCTGGTCTTCAAAATATAGAGAGAACAAATCTCTATTGATTTAAGCCATCAAGTTTGTGGTAACTTCTTGCAAAATCACAGATTTTTTTTTTTATTCAGTGAGAGGGGGGGAGGCAGAGAAAATCTCCCACATGTGCCCCAATCAGGATCCACTGGCAAAGCCACTATAGGGCAATGCTCTGCCCATCTGGGGTGTTGCTCTGTTGCTCAGCAACCAAGCTCTTCTTAGTGCCTGAGGTGGAGGCCATGCAGCCATCCTAAGCACTTGGGGTCAACTCATTCCAATCAAGCCATGCTACAGGAGGAGGAGGAGGAGGAGGAGGAGGAGAGAGAGAGAGAGAGAGAGAGAGAGAGAGAGAGAAGTGAACAGGGGAGGGGTGGAGAAATGGATGGGTGCTTCTCCTGTGTGCCCTGACCAGAAACTGAACATGAGACATCCACACGCCAGGCTGAAGCTCTACCACTGAGCCCACCAGCCAGGGAATAAAAAATATACAAATATTTTATGTGACCAACAGCTGGTCTGGGTGCTAAGTCAGTAGTACTAAGTGAGAAAAGAGGCAAAAGCCGAGTTTCTAAGTACATAACCCTGAAACAACATCACCTTAAATCCTGTATGGTGATGAGAAAGAAACCAGGATACTCTGGACACTTATTACTATTCCTAAGCCTTATTATTAAAATTTTATAAGGATTCTAAAACCAGAATAAGAAAAATAAATCTATCCATTCTTCCCATTTCTATGACTGTTAGCTTTCAATATTTCTTATTTTTTATGTTCTTTTCTTCCTTACAGAATTTTCTATGTACATAAAAGTTTAAAGAAATATCTCAGTTGTAGCTATCAAAATGGCATTTTTCTTTGAAGATAGTTTTCCAAGAAAAATGGGTTATGGCTTTTAAAATTTGATAGCAGAATCAAAGTAAAAGATAAAAGCAAGGCTAACCTAAGTTGATTAAAGGAAACAATGTATTTATAGCTAGTATTTGTTGAAGGTGTTGCCCTGAAACTCAGACCAGGGCACCAGTAATCTTGGACCCTAGGGTGATATAACTGAGAAAAACCCCCACAAAGTTTGTTTTTTGGGGGTAGAATCTTAGATTATTTTATTAGCCATATGACACTTCCATCCCAACTCAAAATTACAGACATTTAAAAGTCTTCTATGAAGAATGTTCATCTTCTTGGTCCAAAACCGCCACTTAATTCACTGCTCCCATCACACACACACACACACACACACACACACACACACACACACACACACACACACACACCAGACAATACACAATGAACAACTGATTAGCCTATTATACTTTTCTTTTGGATTTTTGGTATCTCATAACATGTAGATACTTTTCACTTATTAAAAGTTGAAAAGTTAACAGATCAGTGCTGTTCAACAATGATTGCAGATTTGCATCATCTAGGAAATATTAACAACATTATACCTAAGACCCATTCCCAGATAATTTAGCCTGTGGTTCAGTCTGAACATCAGAACTTGTAGCAGCCCCCGACCTCACCCTCAGATGATTTTGAAGTTGAGATAATGTTGCAAACCATCTGGGCGCCAAGGTTATATAGCTTAGTCCATAGCTTCTCAGATTCTACAGAGCATATGAATCACCTTAGGGTCTTGGAAAAATACAGATTCTCATTTATTAGGTAGGAAATGAGATTCTCCATTTCTTATAAGCCACTGAATGATGATGTTTTTGGTGGTTGAGGTCTTTATTTTCAGTATCAAGAGTAAGATCATTGCTTGTCTGTTTCTATAAAATTATAATCTATATTAATAAAGCACACTGCCATTTCCAGACAAGGCTGCTCTTAGCAAGAAACTACTGGGCTCCAGAGGCTCTGGCAGCTCCAGGTTTGGCCCAGCCACCAGAGGACCAAGAAAAAGAATGCCTCAGCTCATCTGTAACCAATCAGCTGCACACCAGTGGCACACTGGTTGCATATTTTTGTTTTGGATGCATAAATGCTATTATCAATATCCAATACCTATACATAAGACGAATACCAAAGTTATATACATAGGAGAAAATGTAAACTATGCATAGATTATTAAAAGGGATACAGGTCATGAGCAGGGAGCTGCATCCATAATAGGGAAATTTAGACTACTCAACAGCTATACAAGCACTATCAATACAAATGAAGGGAAAAGAAAAAGGTCAGTGGAGATTTGAAATAGTAACTGAATTCAAACATTTGACCCTTAAGTTGATTGTCCACTATTGGTCAGACTAGTTTGTGTTTTTTTCATTTGTAAACTTACCAAGTTCAATACCTAGCTATTCAGAAACCAGTACAAAAAAAGAAAATGAGAATGAGATACAGAGAAATGTATTTAACATCTCTGTGCCATTGAAAGGTTTGCCAGAAAGGCTATATGTTTAATCTGGAGCTACAAGGAGATATAAATGCATATACTCCTACTTGTAACATGGACCACAATGAAATACCTTAGTTGCTTTTTTGTGTGTGTGTATTTTTCTGAAGCTGGAAACGGGGAGGCAGTCAGACTCCCGCATGCGCCTGACCGGGATCCACCAGGGGGCGATGCTCTGCCCATCTGGGGCGTCGCTCTATTGCAACCAGAGCCATTCCAGTGCCTGAGGCAGAGGCCACAGAGCCATCCTCAGCGCCTGGGCCAACTTGGCTCCAATAGAACCTTGGCTGAGGGAAAGGAAGAGAGAGACAGAGAGGAAGGAGAGGGGGAGGGGTGGAGAAGCAGATGGGTGCTTCTCCTGTGTGCCCTGGCCGGGAATCAAACCCAGGACTCCTGCACACCAGGTCGACGCTCTACCACTGAGCCAACCGGCAAGGGCCTACCCTAGTTGCTTTTTAAAGTTAATAGTTTAAAATGTGTTTCAACACATTGGGAAAGGAAAAAGTTTCTATTATGTAGTTAACATTTTTCATTTAATTGCATATAAATCTTATGTTTAGCTTACTTTACTTATTTATTTATGTATTTATTTTTTTGTGACAGAGACACAGAGAGGGACTGATAGGAACAGACAGGAAAGAAGGGAGAGAAATTAGAAGCATCAATTCTTCGTTGAGACACCTTAGTTGTTCATTGATTGCTTTCTCATATGTGCCTTGACTGGGGGACTACAGCAGAGTCAGTGACCCCTTGCTCAAGCCAGTGACCTTGTGTTTCAAGCCAGTGACCATGCAGTCATGTTTATGAGCCTATGCTGAAACTGGTAACCCTGTGCTCAAGCCGGTGACCTCGGGGTTTCGAACCTGAGTCCTTTGCATCCTGGTCTGAAGTTCTATCCACTGTGCCACCTCCTGGTCACGCTTAACGTACTTTTATAAAAGGTAAAATTAAATTACTGCTGTCACTGATAGGGTGTTTTAATTTCCATTTGAACAAAAGGCAGATGAATGTTTAGGGATACAATTTTAAATAAACAGTGACAGATTCTAGAAATTCTGAGCATTCTTAAACATTATTCCTGTAAAACCTCTTACATATAAATATAACTATATAGAAGTATTGTATCTTCTGTGCAGACTCAGCTTTATGTTAAGAAATTGGTCTGGTCAGTGAAAGTTACGTGCCCCCTGATTCCCATGGATATTTATCAATAATTAAATCATAAATTTATCTCTGTTTATATCCTTTGTTGTCTTACAATAAGAAAAATAGTAAAATTAGTATGTTCATAACAGGATAGAATTTTAAATGACATAGCTCTCCTATTTTACACATGTGGAAATTAAAACCCAAAGATCCAGCCTGACCAGGCAGTGGCACAGTGGATAGAGCATTGGACTGGGATGCGGATGACCAAGGTTCGAGACCCTGCAGTCGCCAGGTGAGCGCAGGCTCATCTGGTTCGAGCAAGTCTCCTCAGTATGAGTTCAAGGTCAGTGGCTCAAACAGGGGTCACTCAGTCTGCTGTAGCTCTCCCGTAAAACACATATGAGAAAGCAATCAATGAACAACTAAGGTGCCACAACAAAGAATTGATGGTTCTCATCTCCTTCCCTTCCTGGCTATCTATCCCTACCTGTCCCTCTTTCTGACTCTCTCTGTGTCTGTCACAAAAATAAATAAATAAGTAAATAAATAAATAAATAAATAGGCATAGGCCCTGGCCTGTTGGCTCAGTGGTAGAGCATCGGCCTGGCGTGCAGGAGTCCCGGGTTTGATTCCCGGCCAGGGCACACAGGAGAAGCACCCATCTGCTTCTCCATCCCTCTCCCTCTCCTTCCTCTCTGTCTCTCTCTTCCCCTCCCGCACCCAAGGCTCCATTGGAGCAAAGTTGGCCCGGACGCTGAGGATGGCTCTGTGGCCTCTGCCTCAGGTGCTAGAATGGCTCTGATGGTGGCAGAGCGACGCCCCAAAATGGGCAGAACATCACCCCCTGGTGGGCATGCCGGGTGGATCCTGGTAGGGTGCATGCGGGAGTCTGTCTGACTGCCTCCCTGTTTCTGGCTTCGAAAAAAAAATAATAATAAATAAATAAATAAATAAATCCCAAAGGTCCTAAAATGGCATAAGATTATATAGCTCAATAACAACATAACCAGAACTAGAGTTAAATTCTCTTGAATCCTTGTTCAGTGCACGCTATACCATACATTAATGTCAGTTAATTTTAAGAAATCATTAGAGAGACTTATGAGATGGTGAAGCATAAGTGCCCTGTGCCTAAGCTGTTTTATGGGACAGTTCCATTAGAATGTCATCATAGTTTTTTTAATCAGGCATCACTTAAAAGGCAGCTAAGTCCTGGGGTACTATAGAAGGTAGATACTTGTAAGATTGTTTGACAAGGATTTCAAAATTCCTAAGTGAACTACTGTGGGTAACTTTTCTGGTATGAAACTATCTGCTTGAATCATATATAAACTTGAAAAACCCAAGGGGTATAACCGATGGGTGAGAAGAAATGGATATTGACTTAAGATTTCATGAAAAAAATTTCCCATACTAACTGATGGTTCAGGTTGTAAAATTTTTCTGATTTCTCTGTTAGTCTATTCCTGCAAAGGTTACTATTGAATGAGTCAATATCATTTTGTTGACAATTTCTAATAGTATCAAGTGGTATTGTTCACATCTTTTCACATAGAAGGAATATTTTTTCTCAACTATGAGGATATTTTTAAAAAATATATTATTATCATTTAAAAGAATGAGTTTCAATCCTTCAGGAATTTAAGTACTTCCATAGGATTATTGATTTCCCAACATTGCTCCCTTATAAATAGTCTTTGACATATACTTAGCTTTTAAATTAATATTTGTTTTATAGAATTTTGGAGGCTATATTTGTTCATATAATAAAGTTTTGTAAAATTATTCTTTAAAATTATCTCTATTAAAAACTAATATCTCTTCAATATTAGAAATCTTTTTCTTTTACAAAAAAAGAATACTGAAATATTAATAATCAACATGATGATAGTTTTAAAATAAACACATACTTACTATACTTTATTTATGTATAATATATGTAAAATTTTTACACAAGTCAAGGATTGAAAGGTAATTAGGTTGGTCAGAATTCCAGAATCAGCATTTATTTGAATTGTGCCAAGTGTTTTACATGTAAATGTCTTTTCTCATATTTTTTTAGGTAGTAAAGTTTTTTTTGTTTTTATTTTTATTTTTATTTTTTATTGAGAGAGACAAAGATTGGGAGACAGAGAATGGGACAGATGAAGACAGACCGACAGGAAGGGAGAGAGATGAGAAGCATCAATTGTTCATTGTGTCACTTTAGTTGCTCATTGATTGCTTTCTCATATGTAACTTGACTGGGGTCTGCAGCTAAGCCATGGACCCCTGGCTCAAGCCAGCAACTTTGGGCTTCAAGTCAGCAATCTTTAGGCTCAAGCCAGTGACCATGGTGTCAGGTCTATGATCCTACACTCAAACCAGTGACCCCATGCTCAAGTTAGTGAACCTGCCTTCAAGCCAGATGAGCCCATGCTCCAGCTGGAGAACTCAGGATTTTGAACCTGAGTCCTCAGCATCCCAGGCCCACACTCTATTCACTGTGCTACTGCTACTGCCTGGTCAGGCTAAATAGTAAAGTTGTACTTGGAATCTTTTCTTTCCATTTTAAAAATGAAGAGTGATTGTAAAGACAACCATACAATTTGTTACTTATCTGAATGTTTTTTTCCCCACCCTCTTTCATACTCTTGAAGTCTCTGAGAAGTTCCCTGCCCATGATATGAACAAACTGAAGGAAAAAAAAAAAGGACAAAAACCTAGGAAATGGAGTTAGAGAACAAAAGTATCATCTCTATTTCTGATGAAATATGAAAGATGCAGCTTTAGTTCTGTTAATTACCTAAGATAGTTAATTATAAACCCTGGAATCAGACAAATGAATTTCCTGATTCGTAGCAGCACTGAACCAGGATAGGCTCCCTTCCCTGTAGAGACAGAGCACAATATGTTTCCTAGTGGACAAGGGGAATGCTCAAAAATGAGGGGAAAAAAAAGAGCTTAGTCAAGCATACTTGCTGTTTACCAATAACATAAATCATTCCAATTCACCTGGAGCAGAGCGATTAAAAGCACTGTGGATCAGCCAACAATGTGTTTAGAAAATTCTCACAGAATCCAGATAAGTTGGGAAAAGGGATCCCTCTCTTATAGCATAAATCATTCAAGATTGAACTCAAGTCTTGTTAATGATGCTTTGTCTCTCTATATATTTCACTCTGTCATCAGTTTCTTTCCGCTCCTTTACCACTACCGCATGATCCCATGTATTTCCCATTAAGGCAAAACAGAATCTGCCGCATCTTTGGCTCAAGTGGATAAGGTGATGTAAGGCACTTAATAGAGAACCTTGATAGTCGAAATTATGAAGACTCTCGGTCTTTAGCCAAACAGTCATAGAATCGAATGAAAAAGGTTATCATAGCAAAATAAGGTAGGAAAAAAACCCAGTATTTTGTAATGAACAGAAGGAAGTTCATCCAGCAGCAGGAACCAGAACAGATGAGTGGGTAAATCCTGATAGTGGCATTAACATTATATAATTTTTGTATTTTCTATATTTATAAAAACTGTCTTGCCTTTGTCTTAGACATTATTTGACTCCCATGATATGGGGAGTCAAAATAAAATCTCTCATTCTTTCATCCAAAACCAACTATAGCACTCATAACCTAGCTTGGGCTAAAACATATGGAATGAGTACAAATAGTTCTCATATGTAAGTATATTCAGCATCTATAGATAAGTGGAACATAAAAAATATATAGTAAACATCTCCATCAGGTCTATAAGTATTCTATTTTAGAGGTGAAAATGTCATTTTTAAAAACTATTATGATAAAGACACTTTTTATATTTAAAAAAAAAACCTTGCAATTTAAGAAGATAGTTTATAATGACAGTTGATATTTATGTGGGTGATAGAAAAACTAAACAGAATATAACTTTTCAAAGAGCTATTCTCCTATAATTAAGTGGCAACTCTTTTTCAATAGTTCCTGCCACTCTGTCCCAGGAGGTGTCTGGGAAATCTAACTTACAAGCCATGGTTTCATAGCCATTTGCCATATGATGAAACTCTTCCTCTGAGAAAATAAGTGAACCTCATAAACTGTCAATAAAAGAGTTTCATACAAAGACCATTTCACTCACAGTTGATAATTTATTATTATAATAATGAGAAGAATAATCAACATGATCTTCAAATCTTAATATCTTGACTGACCAAGCAGTGTCACAGTAGACAGAATGTCAACCTGGGATGCAGAGGACCCAGGTTAGAAACCCCGAGGTCACTAGCTTGAGAGCAGGCTCACCAGCTTAAGCATGAGGTCGCCAACTTGAGCATGGGATTATAGACACGACCCCATGGTAGCTGACTTGAGTCCAAAGGTCTCTGGTTTGAAGCCCAAGGTCTCTGGCTTGAGCACAAAGTCACTGGCTTATGCAAGAGGTCAATTGCTTGGCTGCAGCCCCCGGTCAAGGCACATATGAGAAAGCAATCAATGAACAACTAAGGTGCAGCAAAGAAAAATTGATATTTCTCACCTCTCTCCCTTCCTGTCTGTCTGTCCGTATCAGTCACTCTCTCTCTCTGCTTCTCTCTCTGTCTCTGTCTCTCTCTTAATTAAAAAAATCTTAATATCGTGTTCTCTGTTCTGAGAATATTTACACACTTTTACTTTGTAATATTTCTTTTAGGGACCATAGGAAGCCTCAAGTGAGAAAGGTAATGTTATTAGTACATGATGTCACTGTCAGTTAATGAATGTACAAAAAAAAAAAAAAAAGATGAACTTGCTTCTCAGGAAGCACTGAATAGGTTGAGTTCAAAGATCATCCTTTGTCTGCTCAATCTAAAACAGAGAGAATGGGATAGGTAGGGGCATCCTTGGTGTTGAAACTTCTGAGGAAACTTAAAGATAGATAAATTACTAGGAGAAGTCTAAGAAACCAGGACAGATATCACCTGATTAAAACTTACTATTATCTTGAGTAAAAAATTTAAGGTTTTTTTTAGAAATATGCATTTGATTTATATCTGTCTCTTAGACTCTGCACCTTAATAAAAGAAAGAGCAAATTATTCTAGAGCTTGGCAGATAGAAGCAAGTCTCACCTCAAACACTCCTTTCTATATATTCAACATCTTACTCTAACCCTCTTAGTTGGTACATATCCAATTTTAATGTACATATATTTTTATAGAATCTCGATAACTTCCCTATCAAATATATTTTAAAAGTTGTTCTTTTAACTCACTAATTTATTACTAATGAAGATGCTTTGACTGTTTATGTTTTATCTCTAGGCATCTTGACTGGAACTGTTATTTCTGGCAGCATAGTCATAATGGGATTGTATTATCAAATCATTTGGACAGCCCAGAAATTTGTCCTATATATTTATTGTTATAAAATTCAATGGCCTTTCACAGACCATTAATAAAAATTCATAGACCAAAAAGTATATTCATTAAATAATTTTTTACTTTGTAATGTACCATTTCATGTTGTCAAACAATCATCTGGTAACTTAGATATTCTTAAATAGAACTTTTTTAAAAGTTCAAGAAACCATGCTGGATGAGTCTTTTATTTCTAGATTACCTTGTCAGTATTAGCAAGTCTTCGCACTTTCACTAACTCACACTTTTCTTAGTCTTACACTTTGGATCTTTTAACATTCTCTAAAGTAAACTGGTTTTCCTAATGGCTACTTCACACTCCAATAAACAAATGTGATATAATTTTAGTTTACCATAGGTCTGAACTCATTAAATTTGTGTAAGGAATGTGCATTAAGCCATTGGGTTAAAAGAAATTAACAATGGAGTTGAGTGTTAATGATATTCTAACTTAGCTTTAATTGACAGATAACTCAGGCCAGGTTTGTAGTTGCTCAACAAAGAAGGGAGTATATTTTTAGAAGCACTTCTTAAGAGCAATATATTAATGTATCAAATGATGTGGTATTGTCTATAAAAATGTACACAATCATTGTTTTTTGAAAATATATTTGAGAATATTTTCTTGATTATATAACATTTATTTCCCCAATAATAATCATACTTAAAACATGTATTAAGTTCTTCTATGCTAGAGACAATATTTTTCACATGTTTTACAGAATTCTTACAATTGCTCTATGAAGTGAGAAGCATTAATATCCCCATTTTAAAGCTGAGTGTATAGAGATACAGAGAGTCAGTAACTTGGTTAAGTTCACAGCTAATAAAGTTAACAGCCAAGCTTTAAACTAGACAATGTGACGTGATGAGTGACTCTACAATCTGCATCTTTAACTGTTATATTGTTTCCTAACTAAATACCTATGTGTGCATGCATGTCTGTGTGTGCATGCCTATACCTATATTCACCAAGTTTAAAAGACAACATGATAAAGAAAATGGCATGCATTTTTTTCTAATGCTAAAACAAAGTAAAATTTCTAGTTACAGGTAATAGGTTAGCATCGACTAGACCAGTGGTCCCCAACCCCCCGGGCCGCGGACCGGTACTGGTCCGTGGGCCATTTGGTATTGGTCCACAGAGGAAGAATAAATAACTTACATTATTTTTGTTTTATTTATATTTAAGTCTGAACAATGTTTGTTTTTTTAAATGACCAGATTCCCTCTGTTACATCCATCTAAGACTCACTCTTGACGCTTGTCTTGGTCACGTGATACATTTATCCATCCCACCCCAAAGGCCGGTCCGTGAAAATATTTTCTGATATTAAACCGGTCCGTGGCCCAAAAAAGGTTGGGGACCACTGGACTAGACAATTCAGGTTTCAAGCCCTGCTCCTCCACATTTAACCTTTATATATTTATGTCAGTTACTGATCTTCACTGAGCTTCCATTTCCTCTTCTATAACACAGTAATAATGACAGTAATACTCCCCAAATGAAGTTGTTTTGAGGAACAGTAACAGCAAATACAGGAAAGAAATAATTTATTGAACATCTCTATGTCACCTACCGTATTAGGCACTTAGGTTTTCATTGAGTCCTCTCGGCCAGCTTATAAGTATTTATGTCATTTTACAATTGAATAAAGTGAAATTCAGAGACAAATCTACAGGGTAGTAAGTGGCAAATCCAGGACTGAAATCCAGCTCAGACTTATTTTATCACAAAGTCCATGCACCTTCCCATTATACCACTTTGTTTCTTTAAAAATGGGAATTTTATGTAAGATGGAGTGGCAAGGACTAATTTTACCCAATTTTGCTGAGTCTTATTTCTACTTCTATTTCTGGATGTGTTTTGGAGCAATGAGCAATGAATAAATATTCATTGTGCACCAAGTAAGTTTATTTTCTTTTCTGCCCTAGGTTTCAATATACCACTTAAACAACATCAGCTCTTTGCAACAATAAATTGATCTGATGAGGAAGGAGACATTAGTTCATTTATACATTCATTTTTTAGACATTTATTGAGCCACTAGTATGTGTCTGCCATGGTGTTAGATGCTGAGGTTACAGAATTTAAAAAATTCCTTTAAAAATAAAAAATAATGCCCTCATAGAGCTACCTGCATTAAGATATGCGGGACAGGCACAGGCAAAGGGGAGCCATTTATACACAAGATACTTCTTTTTTCTTTCTCGCTCCCTGAGCAGCATGGCACCTCTGAGGATTGGTGCCACAAGATAAAGGGAACCTGCTAAAATGGTTGCCCCAATTCACCTCAATTCAAGCTTCCAAGGGAGTAATCTCCCAAGACCCACAGAGCGTCGAAAGGGTTGGAAATATAAAATTATATGAGTTCTTAACATTTTGCATACCTGTCCAGACCAGGATGAAATTTCCCTTTTTAAACAGTGACTTAATATAACAAAATGGACTGAATGCATATTTAGAAGTTTAAGAAGTTTAAACACTTAATTATTTAAGTTGTTTTCACTTTTTTCTTTCATGTCAATTTCCCAAGTGCAACAGAAAAAAAAGAAGAAAGAAAAAAATGCTATTCCAAAAAACATACCAAAAAATAAAAATAAAAAAATAAAAAATAGGGAGTTATTTGCTTATAGCCAAATGATCACAGAATTGAAATCACAAATTGGGTTTTAAGCTAAGGCTGTTTTCCCATCAGTATTCCTCATGAATGTGTTTTTCTTTTCTTTTTCACTTCTGGGTTATATAAGGAGCTAGTCACCTGCATCCATAGCATGAAGTGTATTTTGTTTGAATTATTTTTGATTAAATGACATTATTGCTAAGAATATGAGTAAGAAACAAACTTTAAAAATACATAGCCCATTCCATCCTATTGATTATTGATACCTAGTTCTTAGAAATAACCTGAGCCTAATTAACAAAGTTGACTGGTTACAGAATAATTATAAGTAAATAAATTCATGAAGAAGAAAAGGGGAGGTAGAATACATAAAGTGGAACAGATATGACTATATAGAAACCCTCATTCTAAATGATAAAGAAAAGAAAAGATATCCTATAAAAATTGATGACTAAGGAACACACCTTTCTGCCTAGATCTCTTGGCTTTTAAATCAGTTTAAATGACAAAGCTGCCAAGGTCATCTGTGTGTGTGTGTGTGTGTGTGTGTGTATTCATTTGCTAATCCCACATTTTCAATATTGCTGAAATTTCATACAGAGCTCTAAATAATGCAATCCTGTGTACCAAGATATATCATCCATAGTGTAGGTAATTTCAGTATCGGCAAGTACTACTCTTAATTTCTGAAAGAAAATGCACACATCCACATATCTTAAAATGTTTCTCTGGAAAAATATTGACTTATCTAGCTAAAAGAATAGTAATATTTAAATACAGAATCACTGTTTCATTTCTGAATTTTTCTTACTTATGTTATCTTTTCTAATAATTTTTTATTCTTTGGAGGCTAATCTTCCTTATCATATAGCACCACCTATTGGTAACTAAGAAATATTGCAGATTTTCAACCTTGAAGACAAATATGTCTAAAGCTCACTTCACAAGGTAGTAAAGTTTGATGGACAGTAGACAGGGATCCATGCTTTTGCCCTTAGAGTTATTTATTCCTTGGGGAAAATGTAATATTTGAGTATTTTCACTATATTCTCACCCAGTGTATATGATTCAGGTGTTCTTGATAGGAGTTATTTAATAAGTCCTTTTTCTTAGATCTGGGAACCACAATAAAAATAAAAATGGATAATTTGCTCTTCTATATTAAAGCTTGATGGTTTAAAGAAATAATGAGACAAAGCATCATTACTCTTTGTACATAAACAGAAAACTTATAGGACAACTGTATATGTCCTCCCAATAAAAATTACTCTTTGCCATCTCATCTTACCTTAAATACTGTACCTTTTCCTTTTATTCACCTAAAAAACAAAGTGATATAGCAGGAAAGTTCATGAAATTTGTGAGTGAATGGAGGGACTACCAAATGGTGATTATAGATATTTTGTTCTAGAACTATCTGTAGTTCTCATCTCTGTAAGGGTAACTCTTACTTTCAATCTGAACACAGGGCAAGCCCTCACTCTTGACACCTGGGTAATCTTAATGTGGATCTCAGGGTTTGCTCCATCAAAGTAGGATTGTGAGACATGGGATTAAATAGGAACAATTTAAAGAAACTATTTCCTTTACACAGACAGGGGAAAGGAGCTCACTGCTAGCACTTTGCTAATTTCAAAGCAGTCAATAAAGCATAAATTACCTGCTCTGGGCGTGGGGAGGAGTGGAGATCTCTGCCTTAATATCCTTCATGCCTATGTGAAGCATCACATCCAAACTGAGAATAAGTTGGGAAAGAATATACAATTAATATAGAAGAAACCCCTGAATCTCAGAACTGTAAGAACATTCCGCATGTTTACAAATGTCCTCCTCTTCTATAATAAATATATAAAATAAATAAATAACAAACAGATGACCCAGAAAATGCACCAAGGCAATCATTCAGTATGGCATCCTGTATCCTTGCATAAGAAACGGATCACTTTCCTTATTTCAAAAGCACTCCTATGATTAGGACATACAATGATTTCAGCTTCTCAAAATTTAAGAGTTTAAGATACTAATGATTTTTGTAGAAATTTTTATTCAGAGTTCTTCTCACTCAGGTTTTCTCAACATTTTCCCATAGGCATTGAGTGAAAACTCCAGTACAGTAAGAGAAGCAGACTTTAATTCTCCATTTGTCACTAAAAATTAGGTTGTTTCACTCATTTAAAAAAAAAAAGTAGAAAGAAGAGAAACACGTTTCTCAGAACTGAGAGTGAAATGGTCTACTTAGAACTTGAGGGACAGTCTCTATAAAGTGAGGCAACAACAAGCATAGCTAGTATTTATTAAGTATTTAATATGCTCCCAATGCTGTGCTAACAGGTTTTGATCTCAACAACACAAGGAAAATACAAGTATCATTATTATGTGTCATGCCATTTTCCTAAGGTCACTCCCCTAATCAGTGGCAAAGCTTATACTCAAGCCCAGATGCATCTGAACAAAAGTCAATATGCTATATTAACTCATCATAAAAAGATGAGCAGGAGGTCTGTAATGCTGGTGGCCATGACCAGTCGCAGGGGTCCCCAAACTTTTTACACAGGGGGCCAGTTCACTGTCCCTCAGACCGCTGGAGGGCCGCCACATACAGTGCTCCTCTCACTGACCACCAGTGAAAGAGGTGCCCCTTCTGGAAGTGCGGCAGGGGGCCGGATAAATGGCCTTATGGGGCTGCATGCGGCCCGCGGGCCATAGTTTGGGGACGCCTGCGAGAGGAATTGTGGAGCTGGAAAGTGTTGGGCCATTCCTGTTTAATAGATTTTTGCAATGGTGGACGAGCAAACAGGCAGGTAAATACCACTTCTTGCAACAGCAGGCCAAGAAACAGCAAAACAGCCCCTCACAGTGGTGGCTGAGGAATCAGAAAACCTCGCAGTGGCAAGAGGATGATCTGGAAGAATCGCTGCAGAAAGAAAGCACCCACAACTTTTCATAGAGACACACATATAGCTCTGCCACGTGTTCACGCACTAATCATGCAAAGTGCAAGCTAGTAAGCCTAACACCGCTGGTTTCCCAACAAGGTCCCATGGGTAAACAGTTTTGGGGAAGTTTATAAGATCTCCCAGAGATAGTTATGTTAGCTGAGATCTGAAGGACAAATAAAAGTCCAGCAATGTATCTATTCATGTACTTTACCCATATTTAACTTTTTTGTGTGTTTTGTTTTATTTTCATGTCTGTTCTTTTGGACAATAAACATATGAAAAAATGCTCAACATTATTAATCATCAGAGAAATGCAAATTAAAATCACAATGAGATAGCACCTCACACCTGCCAGAATGACTACCATAAATAAATCAACAAACAACAAGTGCTGGAGAACATGTGGAGAAAAGGGAACCCGCATGAGCTGTTGGTGGCAATGCAAACTGGTTCAGCCACTGTGGAAAGCAATATGGAATTACCTCAAAAATTTAAAAATGTAAGTGCCTTATGACCCAGTGATTACACTTCTAAAACTATATCTGAAGAAGCTTGAAACACCATTGTGAAAGAACATATGCACCCCTATATTCACTGAAACATTACTTACAATAGCCAAGATTTGGAAGCAGTCCAAGTGTCCATTAGTAAATGAGTTGATAAAAATAGCTGTGGTACATTTACACAATGCAGTACTACTCAGCCATAAAAATTACCTTTTGTTACAGCATGGATGGATCTGGAGGATATTATCCTAAGTTAAATAAGCTAGTCAAAGAAAAACAAGTATCATATGATTTCACTCATATGTGGAAATTGATGAACAAGATGAACTAACAAGGGACAGACTCATAGAGAGCAGACTGAAAGCTGTCCTGGCAAGGGCCTGGGGATGGAAGAATTGAGAAAAAAAAAGAGACAAAATTCATGGACACAAACAACATGTGGTGACTGCTGATGATGAGAGAGTGTGAGAGGAAGTTGAATAAAGTATAGGAGGATAAATGGTGATGGACAGAGACTTGACTTGTGATGGTGAACACATAGTACAGTATACACATGATGTCTATACATTGCACCTAAAACAAGTATCATTTTGTTAACCAGTGTCACATAAATAAATTCAATAGAAAGGTAAAAAAGAAAAAGTCAAGCAAAGTGGGAACAGGAAGAATGTTTCAGGCTAAAGGAAAATTATGAAAAGATTTAGAGTAAACAGAAAATTGTTTTGTTCTAAGAACTTTAAAAAATGAATGTAGCTCTAGCATACTGTTTGAGATGGGTAATGAGGGGAAATCATGGTGAACAGATAAGAAAGTCATAGAGGACATTATTTTTCAAATAAGAAAATTTGGTTTTTATCATGAAAGCAAAGGGGGAACCAGTTTTAAACAAGCATGTGGCAAGATTAGAATTGCAATTTTCAAAATGTTCACTCTAAATCCAAAGAACAAAATAGATTGAAGGGGGCAAGACTAGAAATAACAAGAATTAAGTAACTCCTTCAATTACCTACAAAAAATTATGGCGAGCAAAACTAAAACAGACACTGAGGAGATGGACAGAGAATAACATGTTTGAAAGATATTTGGGAAATAGAAATAACAGGAGTTGGAGCCTGAATACGGCAGGCAAAGAAGAAGGAGACGTCAAGTAGGACTTTTCATTTCTGGCTCAGGCACAAAAACTGAGAGTGAGACATTTTGGAGATTATAGATTTATATAACTCTGGTGAGTTATCAGTCTTTTTAAAAGATCCCACGGGGAAACTACAAAGTCTTCTATAGAGCTAGAATATTGAAATAGCTTCTTCATTTGATTATGATTCACAGGGTGCATTGCACTCATATGCTGTTGGGCATTCAGGAGAGAAGACAGAAAGAAGTATAAGCTATGGCATCTCCCCTCTAACAGTTTTCTAGGAAGACAAATGACACAAACCTAAAATATATATGATCTTATGGAAATGATTGCTAGAACAAGGGATAGATAGCAAAATAAGGTAACACTTTTATGGTATAGTACGAAAACAGTATGTATATTAGTCTGGATAAGTTAATTGATGCTGCAACTTAACCCAATAAAAGTCTACTGAAGGTCTGGGCAACTTCAGAACTGATGTTCTCAAATAGAATTCTAGAATATTTCAGTCTTAGGGTACTTCTTTTTCCCTGGCAGAGCAAGTCAGGAGGTTGACTTCAAGGTGGTGGTAGTATGGGCAATAGCAGGGAACTGTGATCTTCCTACATGCCAAGAAGTGGAAGAGAACCAAATGTTGCTGAAAATTATGTATGTATATAACTCTATGTGCTAAGCACTAAGCTAAGTCCTTTGCAAATATTAACCTTAAATTTTACCCTCAAAATGAGTAAGGCACCATGATTAGCCTTGTTTTACAGATGCAGTAACAGTCATAGCAAGTTTAAAGGACTTGCCTAAAGTAATATTGCTAGTAAATCATAGAATTAGGATTCGAACCTTAGGAATGCTGGCTCTAGAGTTCTAGCTTTTAAGTGTTCAGATATATTGATACACATGACAACTTTTTTCTTTTCCTTTTTTGCTTATCCTAGAGGTAGAAGAGATCAGTACAGGAAATTGCATGTCTTAACTTGAAATAGGAACGAGTAGGATATATTTGGGAAAAAGTGAGAATGGCTTTCCTGAAACAGGATGTTGTTTTGGTAAGTAATAGAAAATAAGGTTATTGAACATCCAACTCATCTGCATGTACGTAAGAACAGTATCAGAGTCCATGTGGCGAATCTACATGCAGAGCTAACTCACGCACAAGCACTGTGGCATGAGCTGCTTAGAGAATGCATCCTGCCCAAACCAAACACATGTGTATGAATACACACATATGTGCTTTACTCTTGTCAAGTCACTAAGCCACCATAAGAAATTTGTTCTTTTGCTCTCATGGCAAATAATAAGTTATTAAGTATTTATTGAGCTCCTGTATGTTTCAGGTAATGTGCTTAGGTTCTAGTGACTAAATTAGAAACACCTGGGCAATGACATCATGGTGAGAAACAAAAAGCACAACCTCTTCAATTTATAATCTAGCCATTATCTTCTCTTGGATACAATTATTTGGTCACAAGCAACAGATAATTACTCTGGGCAATTTAGGCAAGAGGAATTTTTTTAAAAAGAGATGACAAAAGGAGACTAGAGATGTAATCTTAGAAAAAAACTGAAAACAGTGGTAACTTTTGAGAACTTGGAAGTAAACTGTTCAAGGTCTCAATATTGTTATGAATGAATGAATGCTAACTAATTATCATTTAGCTAACACTTTATTAGAATTTCAAATTCAAGCAATGAAAATCCTGACTTGTCTAGCTTATTTATATGGCTGTCCTTTATTAAGAAAAAGAAAGACTCAATTAGAGTACCAGCAAGCTGTATTCAGTAGGGAAGAGGTGATTCCTTAAAAGTAAGCTGAGATGCATTTAGGAAGTGTAAATAGGTGCTTTATATCCAAAAATTAATTCATGTTTGGTACAAACTTGTTAGATTTAGATCTATGAGTGACAATTATTTTTCCAATAATGCATTCTTTTTTTTTTTTTAACAGAGAGTCAGAGGGATAGATAGGGACAGACAGCACACAGGAATGGAGAGAGATGAGAAACATCAGTCATCAGTTTTTTGTTGCGACACCTTAGTTATTCATTGATTACTTTCTCATATGTGCCTTGACCATGGGCCTTCAGCAGACCGAGTAACCCCTTGCTCAAGCCAGCGACCTTGGGTCCAAGCTGCTGAGCTTTGCTCAAACCAGATGAATCCCCGCTCAAGCTGGAGACCTCGGGATCTTGAACCTGGGTACTCTGCATCCCAGTCCAATGCTCTATCCACTGCCCCACAGCCTGGTCAAGCCCAATAATGCATTCTTAACAATGAAGGAAAGTAAATTCCTATCTCTAGTTATTTAAGGGGTATAGTCTAAAATAGCCATACACAAGGACACAGACACATAGAGACATATACATGCTACATGTAAAAACATCTCTTACCTTTAAAATTTGTATGAATTTTTCAATATACTTGATAATATATATATATCTTTATATTAATATAAATTTGAAGAAGATAAGTAACAAATATGGCACTTATCATAACATCTAACACTTACTGAGCTCTTAATTGGGAGCCTAAAATATATTTTTTTCATAATGCACATAGTTGCATAAAAAGTGACTGTCCTTTATTCTCAGGTCTGGAAACTTATGCTGAGAGAGACTAAGCAGTAATAAATGATAAAACCAAGATTTTTTGTTACAAGTAATTAACAGTAAGTACTTATTTTGGCTACATTAATCATGGTAATTTTATCAATCTTTATTGTTCTAAAATTCTAAATAAAAGTCACTCAAAATATTATTTCACTAGAGGTATCTACTTTTACATTAGTTGATTTTGGAATATTCATTCACAAATCTAAAAATAATTTCTTACTCTGATTAAATTATATAAAAATTACTCCAATTGCTTTATACTTTTCAATTAAAATGTAATAATTCTATTTAATATACAGATTTATATATTTACAAAATTGACAAGACAACTGTCTTTTTGCTTTTAATTATGTCAAAATGACATAATAGTATCTTTTAAGACTGGCCATTCATGAAACCACACACCAAATTTTTGAAGAAAGTTATTAAATTTCTCTTAGATCTTATTAATAATATATATTTCTACATAATGCCAAGTCATGACTGACTTGGTCATTTCAATAACATTAAAGAAATAATACAATTTAGTGAACAAAAAAAAGTGTCAGAATGATAATTTGGTTTAGTGGGCTCCTCAATTGCCTTTTAACTTTCAACTGGCATAGTTTGTATATACATATACAACTCATTCATCTCTGAATTTATCTTTAAATGTCTCTCCACTATAATCTATGAAAACAGAAACAAAAATTATAATGTGAAGTTCTTAAATTCTTGTCAAATAATTACTAAGAGGCAGCTTTCTATTCCTATAAATTGTAGAAATAAAAACTCAAGTTGAACCTTGGCCAGTTGGCTCAGTGGTAGAGTGTCAGCCTGGCATGTGGATGTCCCAGGTTTGGTTCCCAGTAAGGGCACACAGCAGAAGCGACCATCTGCTTCCCCACCCTTCCTTCCCCCTCTTCTTTCTCTTTCTCTCTATCTCTCTTCCCCTCCCACAACCATGGCTCAATTGGTTCTAGATCATTGGTCCAGGGTGCTGAAAATGGCTCCCTGGAGCTTCTGTCTCATATGCTAAAAAACAGTTTGGTTGTGAGTGGCCCCAGTTGGGTAGAGCTTCAGACTCAGATGGGGGTTTCCAGGTGGATACCTGTCAGGGTGCATACAAGAGGCTGTCTCTACATTTCCCCTCCTCTCACTTGGGGAAAAAAAAACCCTCAAGTTGAATACAAAAGAAAAAACAGCACATCCTAGACAAAATAAAGCCATGTTTGCCCTGGCCGGTTGTCTCAGTGGTAGAGCATCAGTCTGGCGTGCAGAAGTCCCGGGTTTGATTCCCAGCCAGGGCACACAGGAGAAGCGCCCATCTGCTTCTCCACCCCCCCCTCTTTCCTCTCTGTCTCTCTCTTCCCCTCCCGCAGCCGAGGCTCCATTGGAGCAAAGATGGCCTGGGCGCTGGGGATGGCTCCTTGGCCTCTGCCCCAGGCGCTAGAGTGGCTCTGGTCACAACAGAGCAACGCCCTTGGTGGTCAGAGCATCGCCCCCTGGTGGGTGTGCGGGGTGGATCCCGGTCGGGCACATGCGGGAGTCTGTCTGACTGTCTCTCCCCGTTTCCAGCTTCAGAAAAATACAAAAATAAATAAATAAATAAATAAATAAATAAATAAAGCCATGTTTGATGAGTATATATTTGAAATCAATTAACATCAGTTTTAACTTCTTTTTTCCAAAAAATATATTTTAAGGTGAAACAAGTTATTCATTTTTAAAAATATGATGATTTGGTGGAAGGGAGACATTACATTTCCATTTTTGCAAAAAGTTAAAAATAATTATATTACTTCAATAAATCATCTAACCAAATAGAACACCAAAAATGACTTGTATGTGTTCATTTTCTTAAATAAAAAAGAAGAGAGCCCTGGCCGATTGGCTCAGTGGTAGAGCATCGGCCTGGCGTGCAGGAGTCCCAGGTTCGATTCCCGGCCAGGGCACACAGGAGAAGCGCCCATCTGCTTCTCCACCCCTCCCCCTTTCCTTCCTCTCTGTCTCTCTCTTCCCCTCCCGCAGCCGAGGCTCCATTGGAGCAAAAGATGGCCTGGGCGCTGGGGATGGCTCCTTGGCCTCTGCCCCAGGAGCTAGAGTGGCTCTGGTCTCGACAGAGCGACGACCCGGATGGGCAGAGCATCGCCCCCTGGTGGGCTGCTGAGTGGATCCCAGTCGGGCACATGCGGGAGTCTGTCTGACTGCCTCCCCGTTTCCAGCTTCAGAAAAATATTAATACAAAAAAAAAAAAAGAAGAGAAACTTTAAATTGTAACTAATATTATATAGATCACTATACATAGGAAAAAAACATATTGATAAAGAATGTGAATTAAATATATAAACCAGTAGCTGAGTCTTGAAGCACTGTGAAAGACAAAAAAAAAAAAAAAATACATTCGCATGAAAGCAGGAGAAAAAGCATAATAGAAAAGTTTGGGTCAAAAGACCAGAACCTTTCAGCAACACTTGCTACAATTCAATTTAATATATAAAAATCCCCTCTTACTCAGTTTTACTGTACTCAGTTCAGTTACCCATTAGCATTCATGGTCTGAAAATATTAAATAGACAATTCCAGAAATAAACAATTCATAGTTTTAAATTATGTGCCATTCTGAGTACCATGATGAAATCTCTAAGCCTTCCTTCCTTGTTCTGCCCTGGACATGAGTTACTTCTTTGTCCATCACCTCCACACTCTATATGCTCCCTACCTATTAGTCACTTTGTAGCCATTTCAGTTATCAGATCAACTCTTGCTGCATCTTAGTGTGTGTGTTCAAGTAACCCTTATTTAACTTAATAATGATTCCAGAAAGCAAGAGTAGTGATGCTGGCAATTCCAAATGCCAAAGAGAAGCCATAAAATACTTACTTTGAGTGAAAGTTATGTACATACAGGCATATCTCAGAGATATTGTGGGTTTGGTTAGAGATCAACACAATAAAGCAAGTCATAATCTTTTAGTTGGTAGAGGGTCTTGCTTTCATTTTTTTTAATGCAACATCTGTGAAGTTCAATAAAGTGAAGCACAATTAAAAAGATACAGGTGTGCTTGTATAGGAAAAAGAGCATAATAGATATAGGGTTCAGTACTATTCACAGTTTCAGGCATCCACTGGGGGTATTGGGAGGTATATTCCTAGACTACTTTAATTTAATGTTATCCAAATAATGTGAAGAGAAATCATACTATCTAAGAGAGGACAGTTATGCTATGCTGCAGAAAACCCTTAATATTTAGTATTAAAGAGGTCTTTAACTACATTTAAAAACAACAAATAAATGCAATACTAAAAATATGCCCTGAACAGATAATCAAAATTCTTTAAAACAAAAACAAAAGCATAAACATTTATATTTATACTTCCCCACACATTTAGAGATTGTGTGAATGTTGAAATGTGGAAATTGTGTTTCTTTATTATTATTTTAACCAAGAAAACTCATTCATTCATTGTAACCCACCCAATTCTGTGTATTTATTTATTTATTTATTATTTTGAGAGAGGTAGGAAGAGAGAAAGACAAGAACATCAAGCTGCTTCTGTATGTGCCCTGACTGGGGAATCGAGCTATCAACCTCCATGCGCCAGGGCTACACTAACCAATTAAGCTATCTAACCAGGGCTTAATTTTTATTGATTTTCAGAGAAACAACGAGAGGTAGGAAGAGAGGAGAAAGAAGGGACACATTTGTTTTTTATTCCATTCAGTTGTGTATTCCTTGGTTGCTTCCTGTGTGTGCCCTGACCGGGATTGAACTCACAGCCTTGTCATTTCGGGAAGATGTTCTTAACTGACTGAGCTAACCAGCCAGGGCCTAAACTGTGTTTTATGTTTATCTTGAAGAGATGTGTATTTTTTTATATTGATCCTCAGACTAACAACAATTGAGCCTCTGCACTTCAGATCCCAGGATCTTAAACTAAATGGCGTAAAAAGTGTATGAGTATGAGGTCAATGTATATGAATTTAATTTGCCAGGTAAACCTCTTTGAAACTAGTCTACCTACCTACCATCTTACTTTCCAAAATGTTCCTTACAGCACATATTTATTGAGAGTTCACTCATTCAGAACCCTGTGCTGGGTACTATTAAGGACTCTTTACTAAAAGATAATCTGGCTTTTTTGGTAGCAAATTGGCTTTCCCTTCATTTAACTAAGTGTAAATAAATAAAAAAAAAACAAAATTATAAACCATCTTGTATAAGAAATTTTTACCAATAAAAAGCTCAAATAGAACTAAGTTTGCTTTCAATTTATCTGATAAAATGTCCTGGGTAATATCATATATCAGTATTGTGGTACATCTAACAATAGACTTTTTCTTGAGTTCCTTCTTATCTGTCCAGATTTCTGTACTTTTTCTTGCTGTGTGAAAAATTATTGAAGTTGAATAGATTCAATAAGTGGTCTTTCACATAGCTAACTAATTGAGTACCAAAAGCTCATTTTTCTTAATTTAATGGCAAAGTAGTGGTTACTTCAGGCTAAATGGAGGATGAAAAAGGCAGAACTATTTTTTAAATCATTTTCTCAGCTTGTAACAAGCTAACATGAAAGATATGGAATTATTTTTGCTATATGACAAATATTCTATTTGTTCCTTAATTGTCTATATTTCAAGTGTCAAGCACTTATAATTTTCTCAGCTATAATTTCTTAAGTTATGAAACAGTTCTATACTATTAGAGAGCTTGTTTCAGTAAGTTCTGTAGCAGTTGAGTAAATTGACAAAAGGTTAAGAGCAAGCAGTATAGAAAAGGTCAAGAACATTTGGTTCTAATAATTCATTTTCAGTGGAAATATCCCAAAATAAAGTTTCTTTTATGATTTTCAAAAAAAGTGTCATGAATTTAATGTCAATAAGGATATTATCCATTTCAAACTTAAAAAATAAAACAAGTATAAACATAGTATCTGTCTATGATACATAGTGACAAAGGAACTGACATTCATTGAGTACCTAATGTGGATCAGGTGTTTAGCAATTCTTATTTAATGTGAATATTGTGGTCAAATAGTGGGCAATTCTACATTAGTTTGCTAGGGCTGCACTAACAAAGGATTACACACTTGGGTGGCTTAAACAACATAAATTTATTTTGTCACATCTCTGGAGGCCAAAGTTTCAAGATAAAGGTGTTGACAGGTTTGATGTCTTTAGAGGCCTCTCTCCTTGGCTTGCAGATAGCCATTCCCTCCTTGTTTATTCGTGGTTTTTCATCTGTACATACCTTGTCTACATTTTCTTTTCTTGTGAGGACAACAGTCAGATTGGATTAGGGTGTACCCTAATGGTCTCATTTTAACTTAATTACCTCTTAAATACTCTGTCAACAAATACAGTCACATCTGAGGTACTGACAATAGGGGCTATCTCTTGAACATATGAATTTATTGAGGAGGCTCATAATTCAGCTCACAACAGTCAAGTCATCCACACAAGATTACACAGTTTATATTAAAAAATCTTGAATTTGCAACCAGGACCATCTGATTTTCCCTTATTTTCTGTCTCTCTAAAATCAGTCATTTAGAAATGTGCAGTCTACATGTCTAAGAACTTGCAATAGCAAATTGATCCCTCTTTTCAAAATAAACTACCATAGTTGCTTTTTAATGTGTATGAATTGACTATTCTATTACCCCATAGGTATTATATTTAAAAAACATTTATTTCTGTGGACAAGTCCTGCTGGGAGTGAAGACGATGGAGATGCAAAGACCTAACTCCGAGGACCAGGTTCAGTGACGCAGATCCACTTTATTCAGGAAGTAAACTAGCTTATATATATGGGTTCAGCCAATAGGATGTTATACTAGGACAAATGGGCAAAAAAGATCAGGGAGCTGCATGGTTGGTGCTAAATCACTTCCTTCTTGCAGGCAAGCTCCTTTCCTGGGTATGCTCAGGAGGTTCCTGGGAGCTGGAGTATTCTCACAGCATTGCATCAGCCACAGCTACTAAGAATGTGCTTTGTGCTCCACCCACAGATTTCTCCAAAATAATGTGAAGCACCTATTTGGTTATGATCTGGCTCAAAAGAAGAACTATGGTTTGCTCTTAGTTCAAGTCTAATGCAAATTTCAGAGGGTGATGATTGAATCATGTTCACTAATTCTTCCCTTGTATGCACCAAACATTTATAATATAGACACAAGCTCTTACTTTAAAAAAAAAAGTTTTCTTATAACTACAAATCTTTTAATTAAATCAATTAAATACCACAACTACTTCTACAGAGCTGTTCTCTAGCCTGAAGAACAGAGGTGCTTCACATCTGGTCCCCAGGTCTGTTAAAACATAGAAAGGAGCACCCAGAAGCTTGAGATTGTCATTGTTAGAGCTGTAAAGCATTCATGACATGGTGCAGTCACCAATGTAAACATAGACCTGCCTACATCACAGCAACAGGAGCATGTCAGTGGATAGTGTAGAAATTTCACAGAATTAAAAGTTGTAATATAATGACACCTACTGGAAGAAACCTCTAAAAACTGAAATTTATTTTTCCTTTTTTTCTCCTTTTTTCTATTTTTTTCTTCATATTCATTTTTCTCTTTTTCATTTTTGAATTTCTCTTTTAGTAATTTTTATATATTCATTTTTCATTTGGTGGATTCTTTCTTTTTGATTTTTTTTTTGCTTCCAATAATTTTTTTCCTGGGATTTTTCTTCTTTACTTGTCATAATTTTAAAAATTTTTATATTTTAATTTTTTAAATTTTTAGTTGTTCTTTTGTTTATGTTTTTAACAATACCACTCTTAAATTCCATCAACAAAGAATAAAATGAGTATGATGGCTACACAAGACAGAAATGTATTTCAGAAAGAAAATGAAAAATATCCAGAAAAAAATCTCAATCACATGGAAACTGGGAGTTAAGTGATAAAAAATTCAGAATCGAA